>NC_092164.1:64931845-64946845 GCF_045791955.1 Oncorhynchus clarkii lewisi
TGTCTGACAGGAAGCTGTTATATTTGAGTGCCAATTCACAGAGACATCCTGTACCTGTTCCAGCATCACACAGCAGATGAGCTCCAAGCTCTGTTCTTTTGAGTGCCCCAATTGTCGTTTTACATTTACACTTCGGTATCTTAATTATGATCACTCTTTTGTTGCTTTGAAGTGTCCTGCACTGAAAACCCTCACTAGTAGAAGGTTATATTGGCGGTATGGTACTTGTAGCCTAATTTTGGCCAACTAATTATCTAACCATCGATCAAGTAACATTAGGGACTAAATGTTCAAATCCTGTTGCTACAGGATAATTTTGCTGTGACAATAATGGTCAAATTAAGATCCAACACCTGTACTCCATATTCCAGACTGGAGATGTAGAGCAGTGTGTTGGCGGTCCTACTAACCCCGCTGACCTCTAACTCTACCAGATCTCTCCTACTAACACCGCTGACCTCTAACTCTACCAGATCACACCTAATAACTAACCCCACTGACCTCTAACTCTACCAGATCTCTCCTACTAACCCCGTTGACCTCTAACTCTATCAGATCTCTCCTACTAACCCCGCTGACCTCTAACTCTACCAGATCTCTCCTACTAACCCTGCTGACCTCTAACTCTACCAGATCACTCCTAATAACTAACCCCACTGACCTCTAACTCTATCAGATCACTCCTAATAACTAACCCCGCTGACCTCTAACTCTATCAGATCTCTCCTACTAACCCCACTGACCTCTAACTCTACCAGATCACTCCTAATAACTAACCCCGCTGACCTCTAACTCTATGAGATCTCTCCTACTAACCCTGCTGACCTCTAACTCTATCAGATCTCTCCTACTAACCCTGTTGACCTCTAACTCTATCAGATCTCTCCTACTAACCCCGCTGACCTCTAACTCTACCAGATCACTCCTAATAACTAACCCCACTGACCTCTAACTCTACCAGATCTCTCCTACTAACCCTGAGTCCAGAATGGGCGAGGGAGAGATCCAGCCTGATTAGCATCTGTCCTTCTCCCCGACAAGACACTGACTCTGTCTGAAATTGGTCTTGCCTGTTGGGTTGATTCCCGCCGTTCTTTCATTTTGATACAGCGCGTTGTCACCTTCTCTGATTATCAGCTGTTGTCAAACACACATGGGTCTGAAGACCATTCTCTTTCTCAATAGCATGCAGTGAATTCTACTATATGAAAAGCCGAAAAGAGTATGACATCCTGGCATTTAAACCATACTAAATGTTTTTATTTTCTTTCACATACTATAAAACGTACAATTTTTCCCATAATGCCTAGTATTTACAACTCAAGCATGGGCATTTGGACACGGCCTGTGTCTCTCTATCTCTCCATCTCCCTTCACCTATATCTCTCCATCTCCCTTCATCTCTCTCTCTCCATCCATCTCTCTCCATCTCCCTTCACCTATATCTCTCCATCTCCCTTCATCTCTCTCTCCATCTATCTCTCTCCATCTCCCTTCACCTATATCTCTCCATCTCCCTTCACCTATATCTCTCCATCTCCCTTCACATCTCTCTCCATCCATCTCTCTCCATCTATATCTCTCTATCTCTCTTCATCAACCTCTATCTCTCTACCTCCACCACTTCCCTCTCTACTCTCATCCATCCCTCTTTTTCTGTCCCTCCCTCCCTCCCTCCCTCCCTCCCTCCCTCCCTCCCTCCCTCCCTCCCTCCCTCCCTCCCTCCCTCCCTCCCTCCTCTCTCCATCCCTCCCTCCCTCCTTCCATGTATCCATCCCTCCCTCCCTTCATTTATCCCTCCCTCCCTCCCTCCCTACAAGGGTTTCTGTCCATCAGCTGTGATTTTAAATCGAGGTCTTGACTCTCTGTGGTCACTAAAGAGCCCGTGCCACTCGTAAGAGAAGGGGTCGTGAACCCAGATGTCCTGGCTTTGGTCTCATCCCGATCCCACATACTTCCTCGTCCACCTAGTCATCCCTAGCCTCCGCATGGCTCATTCTACCCCTGCACGTCTTTCTCAGGTCGCTGCTATAATGAGATTGCATTCTCAGTCAATTAAGGGTTCATTATATTATCTCTCCTATCTCTCCTCTCCCCCCCCCCCCCCACCCCCGTAGGTCCAGGCCCCCCAGCAGATCAGACCGTGGTTATTGAGGTGTTTAGGTTCCTCTCTCAGAAGCTCTTTGTCTCTGTGTCTGTGTTCGCTGGACTGGGGATTCTACTGGGAATAGTGTGTCTCACATTCAACATCTACAACAGCAATGTCAGGTACGCAAAGACCTGTGTGGTGTGTGTGTGTGTGTGTGTGTGTGTGTGTGTGTGTGTGTGTGTGTGTGTGTGTGTGTGTGTGTGTGTGTGTGTGTGTGCGTGTGCGCGAGTGTGCGCGAGTGTGTGTGTGTGTGTGCGAGTGTGTGTGTGTGTGCGTGCGTGTGTGTGTGTGCGTGTATACAGCATTTGTTCTCTCCCATTTTCTAAGCGTGTTTGAAATGTGTGAAATACAGTGATTCAGATAATATTTATTTTGATCCTAAATCCATCACAGATATATCCAATATTCCCACTTCTGGACATCCTGTTTATCAGTCATTCAGTGTGACTCTTACCAAGGATATTCACATCTCGGTGTGTGATCTTGACAGCTAAATATCTGTATATTAGTCATTCAGCGTGACTCTTAACAAGGATATTCACATCTCGGTTTGTGAGCTTGACAGTTAAATCCCAAAATTTACATTTGTGACAGACAGCTAATATCCTCATGTACTGTTTCAGGCTGGGTTCTCTGCATGCTGAATGGCTCACACAGACATTCTGTAGACAGAGATAGTGTTCATGTGTGTTTGTGTGTGTGTGTGTGTGTGTGTGTGTGTGTGTGTGTGTGTGTGTGTGTGTGTGTGTGTGTGTGTGTGTGTGTGTGTGTGTGTGTGTGTGTGTGTGTGTGTGTGTGTGTGAGTGTGTGTGTGTGTGTGTGTGTGTGTGTGTGTGTGTGTGTATGTGTATGTGTATGTGTGTGTGTGTGTGTGTGTGTATGACAGGTACATCCAGAACTCCCAGCCCTACCTGAACAACATGACGGCAGTGGGGTGTATGATGGCTCTGGCTGCTGTCTTCCCTCTGGGCCTCGACGGACACCACGTACACAGGAAGCAGTTCCCCGTGGTCTGCCAGGTACACAGGAAGTACACAGGAAGTGGAGCCATACCATTACAGCATTGTGTGGGATTGAGTTTTATGGGCACAGGAAAGCTCTGGGCTGAAAGTGTTTCCCTAGGTAAAGATCCTAACCTTAAAAAATAGTAAGGATAATGCTAAACTGACCCAAGATCTTCACCCTACATCTACTGCTAAAGGGAAGTGGATCCTACCACTGAGGCATTATGGGGGATTGAGTTTTATGGGTGTGTTAGAATTCTTGTACGAAGACAGTTGAGGTCAAATGAATAACTGCCAAGTTATTGACTTTTAAAAAGGAATTATTCTTTAATAACTATTATATTTAACACATTTAATACATTTGAAAACAACTGTTTTTATCCCCCACAAGTTATGTAAATAAATTATTATTGTTTAATAGATACATAGATATAATTAAATACTATTATTTAATAGATGCATATATATCATTAAATATTATTATTTAATAGATGCATAGATACAATTAAATATGATTATTTAATAGATGCATATATACAATTAAATATTATTATTTAATAGATGCATAGATACAATTAAATATGATTATTTAGTAGATGCATATATACAATTAAATATTATTATTTAATAGATGCATATATACAATTAAATATGATTATTTAGTAGATCTATCTTCTTTCCCCTCTTCCCCTGGCCAGTTCCGGCTGTGGCTGCTTGGCCTGGGCTTCAGCCTGGCGTACGGTTCTATGTTCACGAAGATCTGGTGGGTCCACACCGTCTTCACCAAGAAGGATGACAAGAAGGAGAAGAGGAAGGTAAATAAAGAGGAGAATGACTGGCTTTCACTCTAGCGTTATCCCAGTAAAGGGCACTCTTCTTCTGTCCCCATAGGAGAACCCTTGTAGGTTGTAGATAGCACCTTGTATATGCGCTGAAAATGATGCATTTTCCCCAACGTGTTATTATCATTCCATATTTACTCTCTCTCTCTACTCCCGCTCTTTCTCTCGAGCCCAGTCCTGTTCTGTAGTCGGCCCCTCGGAGAGATCAAGCTAGTCCTCCCTGCTCTTTCTCTCGAGCCCAGTCCTGTTCTGTAGTTGGCCCCTCGGAGATATCAAGCTAGTCCTCCCTGCTCTTTCTCTCGAGCCCAGTCCTGTTCTGTAGTCGGCCCCTCAGAGATATCAAGCTAGTCCTCCCAGTTGCCATACCGTTGTACCCCTCCAATTGGTCCTACTGGTGAAGGGCCTCCCTCCCTTCCAGGATACCTAGTCAGTTGTACAACACTGGGAGGAAACCAGGATACCTAGTCAGTTGTACAACACTGGGAGGAAACCAGGATACCTAGTCAGTTGTACACCACTGGGAGGTAACCAGGATACCTTGTCAGTTGTACAACACTGGGAGGAAACCAGGATACCTAGTCAGTTGTACAACACTGGGAGGAAACCAGGATACCTAGTCAGTTGTACAACACTGGGAGGAAACCAGGATACCTAGTCAGGTGTACAACACTGGGAGGAAACCAGGATACCTAGTCAGTTGTACAACACTGGGAGGAAACCAGGATACCTTGTCAGTTGTACAACACTGGGAGGAAACCAGGATACCTAGTCAGTTGTACAACACTGGGAGGAAACCAGGATACCTAGTCAGTTGTACAACACTGGGAGGAAACCAGGATACCTTGTCAGTTGTACAACACTGGGAGGAAACCAGGATACCTAGTCAGTTGTACAACACTGGGAGGAAACCAGGATACCTAGTCAGTTGTACAACACTGGGAGGAAACCAGAATACATAGTCAGTTGTACAACACTGGGAGGAAACCAGGATACCTAGTCAGTTGTACAACACTGGGAGGAAACCAGGATACCTAGTCAGTTGT
Source organism: Oncorhynchus clarkii lewisi (assembly GCF_045791955.1). NCBI lineage: Eukaryota > Metazoa > Chordata > Actinopteri > Salmoniformes > Salmonidae > Oncorhynchus > Oncorhynchus clarkii. The sequence goes on from NC_092164.1 coordinate 64,936,884, forward strand.
ACAACACTGGGTGGAAACCAGGAGGAAACCAGGATACCTAGTCAGTTGTACAACACTGGGAGGAAACCAGGATATCTAGACAGTTGTACAACACTAGGAGGCAACCAGGATACCTAGTCAGTTGTACAACACTGGGAGGAAACCAGGATACCTAGTCAGTTGTACAACACTGGGAGGAAACCAGGATACCTAGTCAGTTGTACAACACTGGGAGTAAACCAGGATACCTAGCCAGTTGTACAACACTGGGAGGAAACCAGGATACCTAGTCAGTTGTACAACACTGGGAGGAAACCAGGATACCTAGTCAGTTGTACAACACTGGGAGGAAACCAGGATACCTTGTCAGTTGTACAACACTGGGAGGAAACCAGGATACCTAGTCAGTTGTACAACACTGGGAGGAAACCAGGATACCTAGTCAGTTGTACAACACTGGGAGGAAACCAGGATACCTAGTCAGTTGTACAACACTGGGAGGAAACCAGGATACCTAGTCAGTTGTACAACACTGGGAGGAAACCAGGATACCTAGTCAGTTGTACAACACTGGGAGGAAACCAGGATACCTTGTCAGTTGTACAACACTGGGAGGAAACCAGGATACCTAGTCAGTTGTACAACACTGGGAGGAAACCAGGATACCTAGTCAGTTGTACAACACTGGGAGGAAACCAGGATACCTAGTCAGTTGTACAACACTGGGAGGAAACCAGGATACCTAGTCAGTTGTACAACACTGGGAGGAAACCAGGATACCTAGTCAGTTGTACAACACTGGGAGGAAACCAGGATACCTTGTCAGTTGTACAACACTGGGAGGAAACCAGGATACCTTGTCAGTTGTACAACACTGGGAGGAAACCAGTCTTCAACTGAAACCAGTCTTCCGACATTTAACCCCTCTGAATCAGGGAGGTGCCGGGGCGCTTCCTTAATCGACATCCACGTCTTCGGCGCCCTGCAGGTTTTTACCTTGTCAACTCGAGGATTCGATCCAGCAACCTTTCTGTCACGGCCCAACGCTCTAACCACTAGGCTACCTGCCACCCATGTAAAATAGGGTGTGTGTGTGATAAATATGTTTCTATTTCAAGTAGATAATAGGTGTAAAATGTATTTTCTACTAGTGTTAGGTGATCCTCTATGTTTGCCAAGGCGCATACATTTCCACAGTATCTAGATATGAGGCATGTTTAACCTTACTTCTTTGGACTAAATCAGGGGTCACACACAGTGTTTCTTGGTAGTCTTAAACAAATCTACTTTCATATGAAGGTATACACGTCACACACGTGGTTATGGGATTAGAGAAAGAAGAAGTACCATGTCAGATATAGAGTTAAAATATATTACATTTTGAGTTTGAATCCCAATATGACACTTTTTGTACGTCACAGAAGACTGAAATATAACACAACCTGCTTGACATAGAAACACCAATCCGCAGGTTTGTAAGAAATAATATGTATTAATATTAATAAAATATTAAACATATATTAATATTAATAAAATATTAAACATATATTAATATTAATACAATATTAAACATATATTAATATTAATAAAATATTAAACATATATTAATATTAATAAAATATTAAACATATATTAATATTAATAAAATATTAAACATATATTAATATTAATAAAATATATTAAAATATTAATATTAAACATATTAAGAACATTTCACCCATGAGGCCAATAGAGGGCGATTTGGTCATTTGACTGTAGGAAAAGTTTACATTTACTTCCACCTTTGTGTTTTTCAACTGAATTACTGATATATCTACTACTATATAAAAGATAGTGTAGACTATAACTCGGACAATAGAGAGTGAATAGTAGGTCCATCCCAAATGGCACCCTATTCCCCTTTGCAGTGCACTACATTTGACCAGGGCCCTATAGGGAATAGGGGTGTAGGGTAGGGTGCCATTTGGGATGCATGTCCTTTATCGTTCTGCTTCCTATGAGGAGAATAGATCGAATTCGAAACAGAACTTTAATCCTCTGGGATAATGCAACAAAATCAATATTACAGTTACGCTATCGGTCCGTTGTCTCTCCTCGCTTTTTATTTTTCTTCTTTCAAACAGTTACATAAAACAGTATTATTGCCTATCCATTTTTTTTGTTGTCAGTGAGCGCTGCTCGTTGGGTTTTAATTTGATATGGAGCCTGTGTGTTAAATGTTTACGGCCCAACCAGACGCTGTGGTGTGGGGGGGCAGATTGAATTGAATCTCTGTTTTCTCTGTGAGCTCAGGCTCCAGTCTATTTATGTCATCGTTAATCCCTCACAGTCAAACCGAACGGATGTCTGGGCCTTAGGCCATGATCCCCTGTGTTCATCCACCAAAGGGTTTGTCCAAAATGGGGCCCTATTCCCTATAAAGTACCACTGGTCAACAGTAGTGTACTGACTATATCCCAGGTCAACAGTAGTGTACTGATTATATCCCAGGTCAACAGTAGTGTACTGATTATATCCCTGGTCAACAGTAGTGTACTGACTATATCCCTGGTCAACAGTAGTGTACTGACTATAGCCCTGGTCAACAGTAGTGTACTGAGGGATGGTCTAGAGGACTAGAGGGATGGTCTAGAGGGGTGGTCTAGAGGTGTAGAGGGATGGTCTAGGGGGGTAGAAGGATGGTCTAGAGGGGTAGAGGGATGGTCTAGAGGGGTAGAGGGGTGGTCTAGAGGGGTAGAGGGGTGGTCTAGAAGGGTAGAGGGATGGTCTAGAGGGGTAGAGGGGTAGTCTAGAGGGGTAGAGGGGTGGTCTAGAGGGGTAGAGGGATGGTCTAGAGGGATGGTCTAGAGGGGTAGAGGGATGGTCTAGAGGGATGGTCTAGAGGGGTAGAGGGATGGTCTAGAGGGGTAGAGGGATTGTCTAGAGGGGTTGAGGGATGGTCTAGAGCAGGGGTGTCAAAGTCAAATGGACGGAGGGCCAAATAAAAAAATCAGCTACAAGACGAGGGCCGGACTGTTCGAATGTTCATTGAAAAATTTTTAAATGACGCATATAGTCTAGTGAACCTAATTGAACCTACTGAAAACCTAACAAATATATTACAATATGATCAGATAAATAAAGCAATATTTTCTTATGGCTCTGTCAGTAATCTTTAATTTTCAACAGACACAAAAGACAAATTTCCTTTATATAAATATCCCCATAACATGAACATTAAATGAAAGAAACCGGTATTCAAGGCACCATCAGTAGACTATATTTTCTATTTTAGCAAAAGTGGGCTAAATTTACTTCAAAGAAAAAACAATAATAGCAATTTTCTATCATCCACTCAACTGAAATATTTTTAAAATATAATTGGATTGAAATACAAAAAAATAAAGTGCAAAAATCTATTAATCAAAAACAACACTTTGTTTAAGGAGAAGTAACATGCAGTGAAAACAAATATTAAATTTTAACTTTTAAACTTGAACTGAGTAAAAACTCTAAATATGTGATTGCACAGTAATGTTCACTTGTTTGAGGTTGAGGGTGATACTTGGTGGTGTCCCATCTTTTCCACAAGTTCATCAATGTTCGGGGTAAGGCTCTGAGCTGAAGAAATCCTCAGAATTGAGTGGAGGTGTTCAGCAGTAAGTCGACTTCTGTGTGATGTTTTGTTCAGGTTCATCAAAGAAAACAGTTGTTCACACAGGTATGTGCTGCCAAACATAGACAACGTTTGAGCAGCCTGGATGCGCAGCTGGGGCATTGTGCCGGGGAGGAAACGGGCGAACTCCGCAGCACCCACTGCCGCATATTTTGCCCTCAGTGCATCATTGCATTGGAGGTCAATCAACTCCATTTGGAGGTTTGGTGGTGAGCTTTCCACGTCAACAGCAAATGGGTTACCGAGCAGTTCCAACCTGCTTTTTTGTGCTTCAAAGTCAGCAAATCGGCGTCGAAAGTCAGCGGCAAGCATACCTATTTTATCAGCCAACTGTGTGCTCGGGAACGCACTGGTAGAGAGCTTCTCTTTCATGGTCTGGCAGCTGGGAAAGTGGCTCAAATTTTCTTTCCGCATCTGCGTCTCCCACAGAGTCAGTTTGGTTTTAAATGCCTTCACTGTACTGTACATATCAGAGATGACACGATCCCGACCCTGCAGCTGCAAGTTTATTGCATTCAGATGACTCGTAATGTCACACAGAAAAGCCATTTCACACAGAAACATTTCGTCTCGGAGTTGTGTTGTGTCTTTCCCTTTGCTGTCCAAGAACAGACAAATCTCCTCACGAAGCTCGAAACATCTTTGAAGCACCTTTCCCTGGCTTAGCCATCGCACCTCTGTGTGATAAGGCAAATCACCATGCTCCGTTTCTAACTCCGTCAGAAATGCCTTGAACTGGCGGTGATTCAAACCTTTGGCTCTGATAAAGTTAACTGTGCGCGTGATGATGCTCATTACATGCTCCATTTTCAAGGCTTTACCGCACAACGCTTCCTGGTGTATGATACAATGATAAGCTGTCAGCTCACCTGTCGCGTTTTCCTCTTGCATCTTTTCCCGTATCTTCGCCACCAGTCCGCTCCTGTGTCCACACATCGCAGGTGCTCCGTCGGTTGTCAAACCCACGAGTTTTTCCCAAGGCAGCTCCATCTCATTTACACATCTTGACACCTCTTCATACAAATCATGCCCCGTAGTTGTGCCATGCATAGGACGTAAAGCCAAAAACTCCTCTGTCACGCTTAGGTTGGAGTCCACTCCGCGGATGAAAATTGACAACTGGGCAATGTCAGAAATGTCGGTGCTCTCATCCACAGCCAAGGAATATGCAATAAAATCTTTTCCCTTTTTCACAAGCTGCTCTTTTAGATTGATGGACAACTGGTCTACTCTCTCGGCAATGGTGTTTCTGCTCAGACTCACATTTAAAAAGAGTTGCCTTTTTTCTGGGCAAACTTCGTCACAAACTTTAATCATGCAGTTTTTGATGAAATCCCCCTCCGTAAATGGCCGGGCTGATTTAGCGATCTCTTCTGCCAAAATAAAACTGGCCTTGACAGTTGCGTCCGCGTGTGTGTCCGCGTGTTTCGTTTCATAATGTCGTCTCAGATTATACTCTTTCAGTACCGCCACACTTTCTCCACACAGAAGACACACAGGTTTTCCAGCTACCTTCGTGAACATATACTCCGACTCCCACCTTGTTTGAAACCCCCGGTTCTCAGTATCCACCTTCCGTTTTGCCATTTTTGATGGGTATCTGAAAGTTAATTTTACTGTGATGCTGACGACTGCTGTGCCAATAAATATTGAAATGAAGCAGCCTACTGCTCGGTGCGTCACCTTTGCATTGTGGGAAATGTAGTATTGGTGCGTGTAAAAGATCTGCGGGCTGCCGGCTTGCTGCGGGCCGGTTCTAATAATAAATCAAGATCATCCCAGGGGCCGTAAAAAACCTTCTTGCGGGCCGGATGTGGCCCGCGGGCCTTGACTCTGACATATGTGGTCTAGAGGGATGGTCTAGAGGGGTAGGGGGATGGTCTAGAGGGGTAGAGGGATGGTCTAGAGGGATTGTCTAGAGGGGTAGAGGGATGCTCTAGAGGAATGTCTAGAGGGTAGATGGATGGTCTAGAGGGATGGTCTACAGGGATGGTCTACAGGGATGGTCTAGAGGGATAGAGTGGTGGTCTAGAGGGGTAGAGGGATGGTCTAGAGGGGTAGAGGGATGGTCTAGAGGGGTAGAGGGATGGTCTAGAGGGGTAGAGGGAGGGTCTAGAGGGATGTCTAGAGGGGTAGAGGGATGGTCTAGAGCGATGGTCTAGAGGGATGGTGTAGAGGGGTGGTCTAGAGGGGTGGTCTAGAGGGGTAGAGCGATGGTCTAGAGCGATGGTCTAGAGGGATGGTCTGGAGGGATGGTCTAGAGGGGTGGTCTAGAGGGATGGTCTAGAGGGGTAGAGGGATGGTCTAGCGGGGTAGAGGGATGGTCTAGAGGGATGGTCTAGAGGGATGGTCTAGACGGGTAGAGGGATGGTCTAGAGGGATGGTCTAGAGGGGTAGAGGGATGGTCTAGAGGGGAGAGGGATGGTCTAGAGGGATGGTCTAGAGGGGTAGAGGGATGGTCTAGAGGGGTAGAGGGATGGTCTAGAGGGATGGTCTAGAGGGGTAGAGGGATGGTCTAGAGGGATGGTCTAGAGGGGTTTCCACTGTAAGGAAAAGGGTGCCAAAGTAGTGCACTATACAGGGAAAAGGGTGCTAAAGTAGTGCACTATACAGGGTGCCATTTGAAACACATCCTAACTGACCATTCCTCCTATATCCCATGATTCCTTGCAGCATCTGGAGCCGTGGAAACTCTACGCCACCGTGGGGGTGCTGCTGGTCATCGACGTCCTGTCACTCATGATCTGGCAAATAGTGGATCCTCTACACATCACTGTGGAGGTATGAGTCAGATAGTTGATCCTCTAGTCTACACATCACTGTGGAGGTATGAGTCAGATAGTTGATCCTCTAGTCTACACATCACTGTGGAGGTATGAGTCAGATAGTTGACCCTCTACACATCACTGTGGAGGTATGAGTCAGATAGTTGATCCTCCCCTCTACACATCACTGTGGAGGTATGAGTCAGATAGTTAATCATCTACACATTACTGTGGAGGTATGAGTCAGATAGTTGATCCTCTACACATCACTGTGGAGGTATGAGTCAGATAGTTGATCCTCTAGTCTACACATCACTGTGGAGGTATGAGTCAGATAGTTAATCCTCTAGTCCACACATCACTCTGGAGGTATAAGTCCGATAGTTAATCCTCTAGTCTACACATCACTGTGGAGGTATGAGTCAGATAGTTGATCCTCTAGTCTACACATCACTGTGGAGGTATGAGTCAGATCAGTGGTGGTTCTAGCTTGGCTCCATGGAGAACCCCCGTTCAGAGGCATTAGTACTCTACAAAGTTAGAGGTGCGCCATTTGATAGATTCCCCTGCTCCCCCTACCTCGGGCTTCCAGAGGGGAGACCTGAGGTCAACCTACCCCCGCCCCCTTACCTCGGGCTTCCAGTGAGGAGACCTGAGGTCAACCTACCCCCGTCCCCCTACCTCGGGCTTCCAGTGAGGAGACCTGAGGTCAACCTACCCCCGTCCCCCTACCTCTGGCTTCTAGTGAGGAGACCTGAGGTCAACCTACCCCCGCCCCCCCTACCCCCCTACCTCGGGCTTCCAGTGTGGAGACCTGAGGTCAACCTAACCCCGTCCCCCTACCTCTGGCTTCCAGGGAGGAGACCTGAGGTCAACCTACCCCCGTCCCCCTACCTCGGGCTTCCAGTGAGGAGACCTGAGGTCAACCTACCCCCGTCCCCCTACCTCTGGCTTCTAGTGAGGAGACCTGAGGTCAACCTACCCCCGCCCCCCCCTACCCCCCTACCTCGGGCTTCCAGTGTGGAGACCTGAGTTCAACCTAATCCCGTCCCCCTACCTCTGGCTTCCAGTGAGGAGACCTGAGGTCAACCTACCCCCGCCCCCCCTACCCCCTACCTCGGGCTTCCAGTGAGGAGACCTGAGGTCAACCTACCCCCGCACCCCCTACCCCCCTACCTCGGGCTTCCAGTGTGGAGACCTGAGGTCAACCTACCCCCGTCCCCCTACCTCTGGCTTCCAGTGAGGAGACCTGAGGTCAACCTACCCCCGCCCCCCTACCTCTGGCTTCCAGTGAGGAGACCTGAGGTCAACCTACCCCCGCCCCCCTACCTCGGGCTTCCAGTGAGGAGACCTGAGGTCAACCTACCCCCGTCCCCCTACCTCTGGCTTCCAGTGAGGAGACCTGAGGTCAACCTACCCCCGCCCCCCCTACCCCCCTACCTCGGGCTTCCAGTGTGGAGACCTGAGGTCAACCTACCCCCGTCCCCCTACCTCTGGCTTCCAGTGAGGAGACCTGAGGTCAACCTACCCCCGCCCCCCCTACCCCCCTACCTCGGGCTTCCAGTGAGGAGACCTGAGGTCAACCTACCCCCGCCCCCCCTACCCCCCTACCTCGGGCTTCCAGTGTGGAGACCTGAGGTCAACCTACCCCTGTCGCCCTACCTCTGGCTTCCAGTGAGGAGACCTGAGGTCAACCTACCCCCGCCCCCCTACCTCTGGCTTCCAGTGAGGAGACCTGAGGTCAACCTACCCCCGCCCCCCTACCTCGGGCTTCCAGTGAGGAGACCTGAGGTCAACCTACCCCTGCCCCCCTACCTCGGGCTTCCAGTGAGGAGACCTAAGGTCAACCTACCCCCGTCCCCCTACCTCGGGATTCCAGTGGGGAGACCTGAGGTCAACCTACCCCTGTCCCTCTCCCCATCTCATACTTCTGAGTGGGAGACCTTCCCAGGCAGTAGCCTGCCTAGCTCAGAAACTAGAATCGGGGCTCCCACACCGACAAGGTTAATTTACCCACAGTCCCACACGGTGACATGATATCAATGACTTGAAGTGCAAATGAGCGATAGAAAACCGATCGGGCAAATGTCACCATTCCGATTTTTTTTGTGTTGGCGCCCCGTGCCGCCCCCGGCAGGTTGCCGCGGCTGCCCATGTCGCCTATACTTAAATCCTATACCTAATTCCTATACCTAAATCCTATACCTAATTTCTATACCTAAATCCACCACTGAGTCAGACAGTTGATTCTCTAGTCTACACATCACTGTGGAGGTACAGTGGGGCAAAAAAGTATTTAGTCAGCCACCAATTGTGCAAGTTCTCCCACTTAAAAAGATGAGAGAGGCCTGTAATTTTCATCATAGGTACACTTCAACTATGACAGACAAAATGAGGGGGAAAAATCCAGAAAATCACATTGTAGGATTTTTAATTCATTAATTTGCAAATTATGGTGGAAAATAAGTATTTGGTCACCTACAAACAAGAAACATTTCTGGCTCTCACAGACCTGTAACTTCTTCTTTAAGAGGCTCCTCTGTCCTCCACTCGTTAACTGTTTTAATGGCACCTGTTTGGACTTGTTATCAGTATAAAAGACACCTGTCCACAACCTCAAACAGTCACACTCCAAACTCCACTATGGCCAAGACCAACGAGCTGTCAAAGGACACCAGAAACAAAATTGTAGACCTGCACCAGGCTGGGAAGACTGAATCTGCAATAGGTAAGCAGCTTGGTTTGAAGAAATCAACTGTGGGAGCAATTATTAGGAAATGGAAGACATACAAGACCACTGATACTCTCCCTCGATCTGGGGCTCCACACAAGATCTAACCCCGTGGGGTCAAAATGATCACAAGAACGGTGAGCAAAAATCCCAGAACCACACGGGGGGACCTAGTGAATGACCTGCAGAGAGCTGGGACCAAAGTAACAAAGCCTACCATCAGTAACACACTATGCCGCAGGGACTCAAATCCTGCAGTGCCAGATGTGTCCCCCTGCTTAAGCCAGTACATATCCAGGCCCGTCTGAAGTTTGCTAGAGAGCATTTGGATGATCCAGAAGAAGATTGGTAGAATGTCATATGCTCAGATCAAACCAAAATATACGTTTTTGGTAAAAACTGAACTCGTTGTGTTTGGAGGACAAAAAATGTTGAGTTGCATCCAAAGAACACCATACCTACTGTGAAGCATGGGGGTGGAAACATCATGCTTTGGGGCTGTTTTTCTGCAAAGTTACCAGGACGACTGATCCGTGTAAAGGAAAGAATGAATGGGGCCATGTATCGTGAGATTTTGAGTGAAAACCTCCTTCCATCAGCAAGGGCATTGAAGATGAAACGTGGCTGGGTCTTTCAGCATGACAATGATCCCAAACACACCGCCCGGGCAACGAAGGAGTGGCTTCGTAAGAAGCATTTCAAGGTCCTGGAGTGGCCTAGCCAGTCTCCAGATCTCAAACCCATAGAAAATCATTGGAGGGAGTTGAAAGTCCGTGTTGCCCAGCAACAGCCCCAAAACATCACTGCTCTAGAGGAGACCTGCATGGATGAA
>NC_092164.1:64951845-64969345 GCF_045791955.1 Oncorhynchus clarkii lewisi
TTCGGTGCTTGACTGCTGTTGTTAGGTCAGAACGCTCGGATCAACTCTACTCCTCGGCTAAAGAGTCCAGTGTGCGCTCTGAACACTCCGAGAGCGAAACTAGACAAGCAAATGTAGCTAGAATAGACAACCAAATGGCTCGGAGATACGAATAATAAGATTATACACGTAACGTTAGCTAGTGAGCCAGCTAGCTAACGTTAGCTAGCTACAGTTGGTAAACAATGAACCATAATCCCAACTCTTGATGTTAATACCCTGCATGAATCTGCAGGTAGCTAACCAACCAGGTTCAATGTTAGCTAGCTAACATTAGGCTATAGCTAGCCAAGCAAATGGCTCTGAGATACAAATAATAAGATCTTACACATAACGTTAGCTAGCGAGCCAGCTAAAGTTAGCTAGCTAGCTAACAGTGCACTTCAACTTAAAATGAAACGACTTTTAGAAAAAAATAGAAACGTGTAATATCTAAAAATGTAGCTAGCTAGACTATCTTACCTGTATACATCATTCATGGATGAACGCGTCTCCTGTCGAATGTCATGGTTGCCCTTTAGTTTGTAGATGTAATCCAGAGATATGTGTTTTCTCCATCTCCTTAGCTATCATACTCGAATTCTACTGATTTCAAAACTCAGTCCTCCAGAAAGTGGAGAGCAACACTTATGCGGTTTTACTACACGACAGGATTAACTAGACATACTGACCAGCTCAAATAGACAGACGTGTGCTATATGGCAAACTCAATTCAATCCAAAATCGTTTCTCGGCATGTCCAGCCCACTCATTATCTCAGCCAATCATGGCTCAGGGGAAGGTTGCTCACTTTTTCTGTGGGTCAACCAACTAGGCTCGTAATTTAACAGTTTTATTCTAATTTTCAGATGGCATACAAGTTTGTTATTAAGGCACATGAAAGTTCATATGATCCAGAAGGCATTTCTGCCAACAAAAAAAAACACATTTTGATCAAATAAAAAAAGTTTATGTTCAAAAGGCTTTCCTGTGAAGTGGTGACCAGCAACCTACGCCTAGTTTCCTGAAACGGGTCACATATGGACTTGATCTTTTACCAAATAGGGCTTTGGGCAGCAGGTAGCCTAGTGGTTAGAGCATTGGGCCAGTAACCGAAATGTCGCTGGATCGAATCCCCGAGCTGACAAGGTAAAAATCTGTCATTCTGCCCCTGAGCAAAGCAGTTAACCCACTGTACCCCAGGCGCCGTGGATGTTGATTAAGGCTGTCTGATTCAGATGGGTTGGGTTAAATGCAAAAGACATGGTTGAATATATTCAGTTGAACAACTGACTAGGTATCCCCCTTTCCCTATCTTCTGTATACCACCCCTACCTTGTCACAACACGACTAATTGGCTCAAGGAAAGAAATGTAATAAATGTACTTTTTAACAATGCACACCTGTTAATTGAAATGCATTCCAGGTAACTACCTCATAAAGCTGGTTGAGAGAATACAAAGCTGTCATCAAGGCAAAGGGTCGCTACTTTGAAGAATCTAAAATCTATTTTGATTTGTTTAACACTTTTTTTGGTTACTACATGATTCCATATGTGTTATTTCAGTGTTTTGATGTCCTCACTATTATTCTACAATGTAGAAAATAGGGGAAAAAAAATAAGAAAAACCCTTGAATGCGTCGGGGTGTTCTAAACCTTTTGACTGGTCCTGTATACATTTACATTTTGGTCATTTAGCAGCAGGGCACACACCTTTTGGGGGGGGGGGGGGGGCATGTTCTCAAACAAAAAAAAGGAAACCCCCCCACACAAAAGATCCCAGCATCTGTGAGGGCAGATTAGTTGAGCTATTATTACTAGAAGAGGGGAACACAGCATAATCTGATGAGTAAATTATTTTAGCAAAAAAAATATTTTGAACTGGGAATAAATGCTAAAGTTATTAACAATCACTAACACAATTTCAGTGAAAATAGAAGCTTAACTGTATCCATTTGTTGCCGCTATCTTGTAACCCAGTCGTTTTTAAACTTTTTGACCCACAACCCCCAAAAAAGGTGTGGACCCCAGCGCAAACTGGGGAATAACAGGGGTAACCGGGATCCCAAGACTGTTCCCAGGACCACTCTTCATATTTCCCGAATTTCTTTTTGACAAGAGTCGGGAAATTACAACATTTCCCCCCCCCCAATGTCGCGTTAATGCAATTCCACAGAATACACAACATGTGCAGCAACAGATTGGCAGAAAACAAAATAGCACATTATCCAAACAGGTTGTTGGATGGATGCCTGTTAGTCTAGTATATTTACCTCTAGTATATTTACCTCTAGCATATTTACCTCTAGCATATTTACCTCTAGCATATTTACCTCTAGCATATTTACTTCTAGCATATTTACCCCTAGCATATTTACCTCTAGCATATTTACTTCTAGCTTATTTACCTCTAGCATATTTACCTCTAGTATATTTACCTCTAGCATATTTACCTCTAGCATATTTACTTGTAGCATATTTACCTCTAGCATATTTACCTCTAGCATATTTACTTCTAGCATATTTACCTCTAGCATATTTACCTCTAGCATATTTACCTCTAGCATATTTACCTCTACCATATTTACCTCTACCATATTTACCTCTAGCATATTTACCTCTAGCATATGTACCTCTAGCATATTTACTTCACACAAAGTCGCCATAAATTCAAAGTACACAGCATAATTGACACTGCCGGACTGCACACGCAGGCAAGCGTGCAGGGATTTTGGGCCCCATGAAAAGATATCACATTGGGCCCCACCACCACAGGCCACACCAACCCTGCACAATTGCCTGTAACCACACACCTCCAGAACCCAATCGACCCGTTCACAGCTTTAAATAACTCTACCTTTGCAGGCTTTCATCTCTCTTGTAGTTCAATATTTACTGTAGGATATTTCCTGACAGTGAGCTGTGATAATATAACACTGTGTAGACATACATGCAACAGTCTGCATACAGTGGAATTCACTATTTGATGCAAGACTGATACCCTCTACAAGAAATGTGCTAAATGCAATCTTTTACAGTCTACATGTCATTTTAATGGTCAAATTCTTGAATGGGAAAATTCTCTTAACGTGTAATGAATAACTTAAAAATAAATATAACTTAAATTAACATTAAAATAAATGAACATTATCATCTATAGAATGTTATAACAAACAAAGTAGTAAAATCAGCAGCAGATTTGTGAACTAAGGTATACATAACAAACTAGACAATAAGCAGCTGTAAAAGTGGAAATGGAAAATGGAAAACAAAATGGGAATGAAAATGCCTGATGTTGGCGCTAGAGGAAAGGTCAAGAGGTCACCCAATCAATAGGTTTCTTCCACTTGGGGTCTTGATTGAGCACAACACATTTTATGGCAATCCAGCCATTACCTTGAGATATATCTTGTTCTCAGTCTGTTCTCAGTCTTGTTCTCAGCCTGTGGGCATCATGTGTGTAGTGATCCAATATCCATAGCCATGCCATTTAACAGATATCACTGGCCCTCGCTCAGTCTTACTCACCAAGAGCCCAGCGCCGAGCCTTCTTACTAGCAAAGTCCCTGATCAAGTCTTTGAAGTCCAGCTTTCTAGCTAACTGACTTTCAATGGGACAGCATGGCAAGACTGCAAAGCCTGTCCAGGGACATAGTGGACCTCAAATAGTTGTTTAAAATCAGTTTTAGCTTGCTGAAAGCTCCCTCGCCACCAGCAACAGTCACAGGCAGCGTGCAAAATATACGTAAAGCAATGCACACTTCTCCCAAAATGCTTTGCAGCTGTATCTTACAAATTACATTAAGGAGACCAAGAGGGAACAAGATAGGAGGGAAAAGAGTCAGCATATACAGTGTTCAGGTGTCTTACTTCATTACGAAACAACAGGTGTAAGATCTCTGAAATACTTCATGATCAGTGGTTGGCACACAGAAGGGAATTCATCCTCACTAAAATCTGACCAACTTTCAGATCAGCAGGAAATTCTTCTACAATGTTTGCAGTTGTATGGAACCTAGTGCCCAAGTCACTTATGATGTCCATAGCAGCAGTAAAAACACTGTGTTCCAAAACACCTTTTCCTCCTGGCGGCTGTGTTCCTTGATAAATTGAGGTGCAACATCCATTTGTGTAGCAATCAGTGTTGCCTCAGACAGGAGAGACGCCCATCCATCTCTAAGAGACGGCATCTCTTCCTTTAAGACTCTGATATTGGCTGCCTTCTGTGTCTAGTGAGATTTGTCCTGACTGGAGAATCACATTCCTGTCCACAATGCATTGCAGTACCTGCAATTATGCCAACTGACATGTCATTCAACACAATGCTGCTCACCTCCTTCAGGTGGGAGACAGGGCTGGTTCAGGGGGATGTGGAGACAGGGCTGGTTCAGGGGTATGGGGAGACAGGGCTGGTTCAGGGGTATGGTGATGGGGAGACAGGGCTGGTTCAGGGGTATGGTGATGGGGAGACAGGGCTGGTTCAGGGGGATGGGGAGACAGGGCTGGTTCAGGGGTATGGGGATGGGGAGACAGGGCTGGTTCAGGGGTATGGGGAGACAGGGCTGGTTCAGGGGTATGGGGATGGGGAGACAGGGCTGGTTCAGGGGTATGGGGAGACAGGGCTGGTTCAGGGGTATGGGGATGGGGAGACAGGGCTGGTTCAGGGGGATGGGGAGACAGGGCTGGTTCAGGGGGATGTGGAGACAGGGCTGGTTCACGGGGATGTGGAGACAGGGCTGGTTCAGGGGGATGTGGAGACAGGGCTGGTTCAGGGGGATGGGGAGACAGGACTGGTTCAGGGGGATGTGGAGACAGGGCTGGTTCAGGGGGATGGGGAGACAGGGCTGGTTCAGGGGGATGTGGAGACAGGGCTGGTTCAGGGGGATGTGGAGACAGGGCTGGTTCAGGGGGATGTGGAGACAGGGCTGGTTCAGGGGGATGGGGAGACAGGACTGGTTCAGGGGTATGGGGAGACAGGGCTGGTTCAGGGGGATGTGGAGACAGGGCTGGTTCAGGGGGATGTGGAGACAGGGCTGGTTCAGGGGGATGGGGAGACAGGGCTGGTGAGCCTGACGCTGTATCTGTTGGGCACCAGACAGGGTTAGGGACAACTGATTTACTATGAATATCTTGTTAAAAGTTTTCTTGCATTGATTAAATGTCGGCTAAAAGAGGAGTGAAATGTAAATACTTGTTATTATTTACACTTTTCTGTGAAGATATTAAGTAACTAAATGTTAGGGAAGCAAAAGTAGCCTATTTCACTACGGACCAAAAGCTAACAGGTTAATTTACACCACTCTCGGAATACACCCACCTTCCTTTGTGAAACATTGGGTGACATACTGTTGCTCTTTCTGTTCTCTCTTCGGTCTTTCTCTTCTTTCTTTTCGTTTTTGGAAGCCAGATTTGGGCTCTTTACGTTTTTTGTTGTTGCCAACATCAAGAAAATAAAAAGAAACCGTTAGTTGTGTTAGTGCATTGTAAATAAAATATTATATTAATGAATCATCCTAACTTTCCCCTCTGTACACAATACTTCCGAATGCTGCTCAGAGTTCTCATCAGAATTGAAAGTTCGATCCCAGATTGACCGAGGAAACAGCCATTGGCCCTAGAAAAATCGTCGAGAGAGGACAACTCACTATAGTTATTATGATCAACGGAATGATGAACAAATTGGAATAAATAAAACTAATGCAATTGAAGGCGTATATCAAATTCTTGCTTTCATACTGAAACTCCCCAAAAATCATAACCCACCGTTATTTTAAACTAATTTAAAGCAAAAGTCATGAGTGATCACCTAGATTATAATTTCAGTAGGACTACCGGTTGGATTGTGACAGGAGGGTAGCCTGCTTGCCTGCACCTCGCCATCACTTTAGAGGGCAGCCTGCCTGCCGCCTGCCTGCCAGCCCCTACGCCATCACTTTGGAGGGCAGCCTGCCTGCCTGCCTGCCTGCATCTGGCCATCACTTTGGAGGGCAGCCTGCCTGCCTGCACCTCACTATCATTTTAGAGGGCAGCCTGCCTGCAGAGTGCTCATTGCCAGCCGGGTAGCCCTGATTTTCCTCACAAATGTCATAATAGATTTTCCAGAATATGTGACTTGCGCCATCATAATCAGTCACATTGGAGTTTTGAAAAGAGAAAAATGTTAGTTTTCTAATGAGACCACCGGGATCTATCTAGTCTAAATAATAAATCATAAGCTCTCTGCCTGCCATTACAGGCTGTGTCACCAAAACCATGTTTCTGAGAAAAAACCCTGTCAAGGTTCGCAATGACATTTATTCAAATAAATAATAACAATAAATAATAACAACTATTTACTTCTCCTCACACACACACACACACACACACACACACACACACACACACACACACACAGACTAGGGAGGAGTTTTGATAGTGCAGATAAGAGAGTGGAAAGCCTGACGTGATGTGTTACTAAGCTAACATCCACCAAACTGATGTGAAAGTGATTCATTCTATGTTTATAAGATTAATAACTATATTAATATTTACACTCTGAATTTGGCAATAAGACATACAGATTATGAAAGCAAAGACATTGTTTTGTTAAAAACAGATAAAAACCCAAAACGATGATTATTCATCCCATCCTGTTGAAGGCGATGTTACAATGGCTTATCTTTAGGCATACAGCCAGTAGCCATTTGCTGGGAACAGACGTCATTTCAACATCTATTCCATGTTGGGTCACTGTCATTTTCTGTGTAATTCTATGTATATATATGGATGATAAATGTTGACCGAGTCTATTTTTCTGTGTAATTCCAAAATGATCAATCATCTTGCCAGGTAGCCTGTTGTTCTGGCGAAGATGAGTCAGTAGTAGATTGCTAAACGTGTTTTATATGTCTGTCTGTCTGTCTGTCTGTCTGTCTGTCTGTCTGTCTGTCTGTCTGTCTGTCTGTCTGTCTGTCTGTCTGTCTGTCTGTCTGTCTGTTCTGTCTGTTCTGTCTGTTCTGTCTGTTCTGTCTGTCTGTCTGTCTGTCTGTCTGTCTCACTCACTCTCTGGGGAGTCGACCTGTATGTGTGAGACAGAGAGATAAAGACATGGTATAGAGGAGATGGATGCACTGGTTGGCCTCTAGGCTACAGAGAGCTGGTAGTCCCATCCACCAAACTACCTGGTGTGAAACAGGGAAGGGACTCAGGGGGTATGTTAATCTGGTATAGAGAAGACCTAACCCACTCTATTAAATTAATCAAAACAGGAACGTTTTACATCTGGCTAGTAATTAATAAGGAAATGATCTCAACAGAGAAAAATATCCTCCTGTGTGTGTTACCTATATCCCCCCACTAGAATCCCCATACCTTAATGAAGACAGATTCTCCATCCTAGAGGGGGATGGATGACCTAAATGCCAGGATTGGACAAAAACTTCACACCCTCAGCACACAGAGGGACAAACACCTACCTGGAGGTGACAGCATTCCCTCCCCCTTATGCCCCCCCTAGGCACAACAACGACAACATAACCAACAAAAACGGATCACAACTCCTGCAGCTCGGTCGGACGCTGTACAGTTGAAGTGGGAAGTTTACATACACTTAGGTTGGAGTCATTAAAACTAGTTTACATACACTTAGGTTGGAGTCATTAAAACTAGTTTACATCCACTTAGGTTGGAGTCATTAAAACTAGTTTACATACACTTAGGTTGGAGTCATTAAAACTAGTTTACATACACTTAGGTTGGAGTCATTAAAACTAGTTTACATACACTTAGGTTGGAGTCATTAAAACTAGTTTACATACACTTAGGTTGGAGTCATTAAAACTAGTTTACATACACTTAGGTTGGAGTCATTAAAACTAGTTTACATACACTTAGGTTGGAGTCAT
The DNA here is from genome assembly GCF_045791955.1 of Oncorhynchus clarkii lewisi. Lineage (NCBI taxonomy): Eukaryota > Metazoa > Chordata > Actinopteri > Salmoniformes > Salmonidae > Oncorhynchus > Oncorhynchus clarkii. The sequence continues at coordinate 64,959,748 of NC_092164.1, forward strand.
TAAAACTAGTTTACATACACTTAGGTTGGAGTCATTAAAACTAGTTTACATACACTTAGGTTGGAGTCATTAAAACTAGTTTACATACACTTAGGTTGGAGTCATTAAAACTAGTTTACATACACTTAGGTTGGAGTCATTAAAACTAGTTTACATACACTTAGGTTGGAGTCATTAAAACTAGTTTACATCCACTTAGGTTGGAGTCATTAAAACTAGTTTACATACACTTAGGTTGGAGTCATTAAAACTAGTTTACATACACTTAGGTTGGAGTCATTAAAACTAGTTTACATACACTTAGGTTGGAGTCATTAAAACTAGTTTACATACACTTAGGTTGGAGTCATTAAAACTAGTTTACATACACTTAGGTTGGAGTCATTAAAACTAGTTTACATACACTTAGGTTGGAGTCATTAAAACTAGTTTACATACACTTAGGTTGGAGTCATTAAAACTAGTTTACATACACTTAGGTTGGAGTCATTAAAACTAGTTTACATACACTTAGGTTGGAGTCATTAAAACTAGTTTACATCCACTTAGGTTGGAGTCATTAAAACTAGTTTACATACACTTAGGTTGGAGTCATTAAAACTAGTTTACATACACTTAGGTTGGAGTCATTAAAACTAGTTTACATACACTTAGGTTGGAGTCATTACAACTAGTTTACATACACTTAGGTTGGAGTCATTAAAACTAGTTTACATACACTTAGGTTGGAGTCATTAAAACTAGTTTACATACACTTAGGTTGGAGTCATTAAAACTAGTTTACATACACTTAGGTTGGAGTCATTAAAACTAGTTTACATACACTTAGGTTGGAGTCATTAAAACTAGTTTACATACACTTAGGTTGGAGTCATTAAAACTAGTTTACATACACTTAGGTTGGAGTCATTAAAACTAGTTTACATACACTTAGGTTGGAGTCATTAAAACTAGTTTACATCCACTTAGGTTGGAGTCATTAAAACTAGTTTACATACACTTAGGTTGGAGTCATTAAAACTAGTTTACATACACTTAGGTTGGAGTCATTACAACTAGTTTACATACACTTAGGTTGGAGTCATTAAAACTAGTTTACATACACTTAGGTTGGAGTCATTAAAACTAGTTTACATACACTTAGGTTGGAGTCGTTAAAACTAGTTTACATACACTTAGGTTGGAGTCGTTAAAACTAGTTTACATACACTTAGGTTGGAGTCATTAAAACTAGTTTACATACACTTAGGTTGGAGTCATTAAAACTAGTTTACATACACTTAGATTGGAGTCATTAAAACTAGTTTACATACACTTAGGTTGGAGTCATTAAAACTAGTTTACATACACTTAGGTTGGAGTCATTAAAACTAGTTTACATACACTTAGGTTGGAGTCATTAAAACTAGTTTACATACACTTAGGTTGGAGTCATTAAAACTAGTTTACATACACTTAGGTTGGAGTCATTAAAACTAGTTTACATACACTTAGGTTGGAGTCATTACAACTAGTTTACATACACTTAGGTTGGAGTCATTAAAACTAGTTTACATACACTTAGGTTGGAGTCATTAAAACTAGTTTACATACACTTAGGTTGGAGTCGTTAAAACTAGTTTACATACACTTAGGTTGGAGTCATTAAAACTAGTTTACATACACTTAGGTTGGAGTCATTAAAACTAGTTTACATACACTTAGGTTGGAGTCATTAAAACTAGTTTACATACACTTAGGTTGGAGTCATTAAAACTAGTTTACATACACTTAGGTTGGAGTCATTAAAACTAGTTTACATACACTTAGGTTGGAGTCATTACAACTAGTTTACATACACTTAGGTTGGAGTCATTAAAACTAGTTTACATACACTTAGGTTGGAGTCATTAAAACTAGTTTACATACACTTAGGTTGGAGTCATTAAAACTAGTTTACATACACTTAGGTTGGAGTCATTAAAACTAGTTTACATACACTTAGGTTGGAGTCATTAAAACTAGTTTACATACACTTAGGTTGGAGTCATTAAAACTAGTTTACATACACTTAGGTTGGAGTCATTAAAACTAGTTTACATACACTTAGGTTGGAGTCATTAAAACTAGTTTACATACACTTAGGTTGGAGTCATTAAAACTAGTTTACATACACTTAGGTTGGAGTCATTAAAACTAGTTTACATACACTTAGGTTGGAGTCATTAAAACTAGTTTACATACACTTAGGTTGGAGTCATTAAAACTAGTTAACATACACTTAGGTTGGAGTCATTAAAACTAGTTTACATACACTTAGGTTGGAGTCATTAAAACTAGTTTACATACACTTAGGTTGGAGTCATTAAAACTAGTTTACATACACTTAGGTTGGAGTCATTAAAACTAGTTTACATACACTTAGGTTGGAGTCATTAAAACTAGTTTACATACACTTAGGTTGGAGTCATTAAAACTAGTTAACATACACTTAGGTTGGAGTCATTAAAACTAGTTTACATACACTTAGGTTGGAGTCATTAAAACTAGTTTACATACACTTAGGTTGGAGTCATTAAAACTAGTTTACATACACTTCGGTTGGAGTCATTAAAACTAGTTTACATACACTTAGGTTGGAGTCATTACAACTAGTTTACATACACTTAGGTTGGAGTCATTAAAACTAGTTTACATAAACTTAGGTTGGAGTCATTAAAACTAGTTTACATACACTTAGGTTGGAGTCATTAAAACTAGTTTACATACACTTAGGTTGGAGTCATTAAAACTAGTTTACATACACTTAGGTTGGAGTCATTAAAACTAGTTTACATACACTTAGGTTGGAGTCATTAAAACTAGTTTACATACACTTAGGTTGGAGTCATTAAAACTAGTTTACATACACTTAGGTTGGAGTCATTAAAACTAGTTTACATACACTTAGGTTGGAGTCATTAAAACTAGTTTACATACACTTAGGTTGGAGTCATTTAAAACTAGTTTACATACACTTAGGTTGGAGTCATTAAAACTAGTTTACATACACTTAGGTTGGAGTCATTAAAACTAGTTTACATACACTTAGGTTGGAGTCGTTAAAACTAGTTTACATACACTTAGGTTGGAGTCATTAAAACTAGTTTACATACACTTAGGTTGGAGTCATTAAAACTAGTTTACATACACTTAGGTTGGAGTCATTAAAACTAGTTTACATACACTTAGGTTGGAGTCATTAAAACTAGTTTACATACACTTAGGTTGGAGTCATTACAACTAGTTTACATACACTTAGGTTGGAGTCATTAAAACTAGTTTACATATACTTAGGTTGGAGTCATTAAAACTAGTTTACATACACTTAGGTTGGAGTCATTAAAACTAGTTTACATACACTTAGGTTGGAGTCATTACAACTAGTTTACATACACTTAGGTTGGAGTCATTAAAACTAGTTTACATAAACTTAGGTTGGAGTCATTAAAACTAGTTTACATACACTTAGGTTGGAGTCATTAAAACTAGTTTACATACACTTAGGTTGGAGTCATTAAAACTAGTTTACATACACTTAGGTTGGAGTCATTAAAACTAGTTTACATACACTTAGATTGGAGTCATTAAAACTAGTTTACATACACTTAGGTTGGAGTCATTAAAACTAGTTTACATACACTTAGGTTGGAGTCATTAAAACTAGTTTACATACACTTAGGTTGGAGTCATTAAAACTAGTTTACATACACTTAGGTTGGAGTCATTAAAACTAGTTTACATCCACGTAGGTTGGAGTCATTAAAACTAGTTTACATACACTTAGGTTGGAGTCATTAAAACTAGTTTACATACACTTAGGTTGGAGTCATTAAAACTAGTTTACATACACTTATGTTGGAGTCATTAAAACTCGTTTACATACACTTAGGTTGGAGTCATTAAAACTCGTTTTTCAATCACTCCACAAATTTCTTGTTAACAAACTATAGTTTTGGCAAGCTCGTTAGGACGTCTACTTTGTGCATGACACAAATAATTTTTCCAACAATTGTTTACAGACAGATGATTTCACTTGTGATTCATTGTATCACAATTCCAGCGGGTCAGAAGTTTACATACACTAAGTGGACTGTGCCTTCAAACAGCTTGAAAAATTCCAGAAAATGATGTCATGGCTTTAGAAACTTCTGATAGGCTAATTGACATCCTTTGAGTCAATTGGAGGTGTACCTCTGGATGTATTTCAAGGCCTACCTTCAAACTCTTTGCTTGTCGTCATGGGAAAATCAAAAGAAATCAGCCAACACCTCAGAAATAAATTTTTACTAAGATTAAATGTCAGGAATTGTGAAAAACTGAGTTAAATGTATTTGGCTAAGGTGTATGTAAATTTCCGACTTCAACTGTACATAGTCAATGTTAGGCTTCGAGAGGTCTCCTACGGTAGGTACATCTATAGCTCAACTCTTGGCAGTAGTACTGTAAACTACTTTATCACTGTCAGTGTCCCAGTCTATCAAAGCTTTCAAAATCAGCCCACTGATATCTCTATCAGATCACAGCAAAATCACAGTCTACTTCAACAGAGCAATACTCAATCAATACTCAATCATAAGAAAAGCTACAGATGGAAGGAAAATAGTGTGGAAACCTACCAAAAAAACCAATTAGGAAACAACAAATTCAATCCCTTTAAGTCTACTTCCTGGACAAAACATTCCACTGTAATAGTGAAGATGTAAAGTTGGCAGTAGAAAACCTAAACAATGTATTTCTCAGCTTCCCTGTCAAATCAAAACATGTCAAGCAGACAACCAAAGAAAATGGACAAATGACAAATGGCGCCGGATAACTGAAGTTTTCTGGATTCTTAACTAACCGTGCTATTTTGTTTATTTTTTTGCATTGTTTGTAAACTTATTTTGTACATAATGTTGCTGCTACCGTCTCTTACGACCGAAAAGAGCTTCGGGACATCAGAACAGAACATCAGAGCAGTGATTACTCACCTCGAACCGGACAAAGAATTTTTCTTTAATGAGTCAGACGAGAGGGATTTACTCCAGACACTCGAACAGGCCCTCATCCCCGACATTCACAGGAGAAAGAGACAGAGGATTCACGGAAGGAGATCAAGGTGCCTTGTGAGGATCAGGTGACGAGTGGCTAATCTGCCTTTACCATCGGTACTATTGGCCAACGTACAATCGCTGGATAATAAAAATTGACAAACTAAAAACCCATATATCCTACCAACGGGACATTTTTAAAAACTGTAATATCTTATGTTTCACCGAGTCGTGGCTGAACGATGACATGATTAACATACAGCTGGTGGGTTATAAGCCGTACCGGATAGAACAGCAGGACAGAACAGCAGGATAGAACAGCAGTATAGAACAGCAGGATAGAACAGCAGGATAGAACAGCAGGATAGAACAGCAGGATAGAACAGCAGCCTCTGGTAAGTCAAGGGGTGGCGGTCTATGTATATTTGTAAACAACAGCTGATGCACGATATCTAAGGAAGTCTCGAGGTTTTGCTCGCCTGAGGTAGAGTATCTCATGATAAGCTGTAGACCACGCTATTTACCCTTGAAAGTTTTCATCTATATTCTTCATAGCAGTCTATTTACCACCACTAACCGATGCTGCACTAAGACCGCACTCAATGATCTGCAAACAGGAAAACACTCATCCAGAGGTGGCGCTTTAATGTAGGGAAACTTAAATCCGTTTTACTACATTTGTATCAGCATGTTAAATGTTCAACCAGATGGGAAAAAACTTTAGACCACCTTTACTCCACACACAGAGACGTGTACAAAGCTCTCCCTCGCCCTCCATTTGGCAAATCTGAGCATAATTCTATCCTCCTGATTCCTGCTTACAAGCAAAAATGAAAGCAGGAAGTAGTGACTCAGTCTATAAAAAAAGTGATCAGATGAAGCAGATGCTAAACTACAGGACTGTTTTGCATCACAGACTGGAACACGTTCCGGGATTCTTCCGATGGCATTGAGGAGTACACCACATCAGTCACTGGGTTCATCAATAAGTGCATTGAGGACGTCGTCCCCACAGTGACCGTACGTACATACTCCAACCAGAATCCATGGATTAAAGGCAACATCCGCACTGAGCTAAAGCGTAGAGCTGCTGCTTTCAAGGAGCGGGACTCTTACCCAGAAGCTTATAAGAAATCCCGCTGTGCCCTCCGAAGAACCATCAAACAGGCAACGTGTCAATACAGGGCTAAGATCGAATCGTACCACACCGGCTCTGATGCTCGTCTGATGTGGCAGGGCTTGCAAACTGTTACAGACTACAAAGGGAAGCACAGCCGAGAGCTGCCCAGTGGCACGAGCCTAACAAACGAGGTAAATTACTTCTGTGCTCGCTTCGAGGCAAGTAACACTGAAACATTCATGAGAGCATCAGCTATTCGCGACGACTGTGTGATCACACTCCCCGTAGCCGATGTGAGTAAGCCCTTTAAACAGGTCAACATTCACAAGGCTGCGGGGCCAGACGGATTAGCAGAACGTGTACTCCGAGCATGCAATGACCAACTGGCAAGTGTCTTCACTGACATTTTCAACCTCTCCCTGTCTGAGTCTGTAATACCAGCATGTTTCAAGCAGACCACCATAGTCCCTGTGCCCAAGAACACTAAGGTAACCTGCCTAAATGACTACCGACCCGTAGCACTCACGTCTGTGGCCATTAAGTTCTTTGAAAGGCTGGTCATGGCTCACAACAACAACATTATCCCAGAAACCCTAGACCCTCTCCAATTTGCATACTGCCCCAACAGATCCACAGATGCTGCATTCAATCTCTACTGCACTCCACACTGCCCTTTCCCACCTGGACAAAAGGAACACCATAGTACCGTCAAAGCTCATCACTAAGCTAAGGACTCTGGGGCCCCTCAGGGGTGTTTGCTCAGTCCCCTCCCGTATTCCCTGTTCACTCATGACTGCTCTGCAAGGCACGACTCCCAACACCATCATTAAGTTTGCCGATGACACAACAGTGGTAGGCCTGATCACTGACAACGACGAGACAGCCTATAGGGAGGAGGTCACAGACCTGAACGTGTGGTGCAAGAACAACAACCTCAACATGATCAAGACCAAGGAGATCATTGTGGCCTACAGGATAAGGAGGACCGAGGACCGCCTCCATTCTTATCGAGCTGCATCCTCAAAAAAGTTTTACAGCTGCACCATCGATAGCATCACTGCCTGGTATGGCACCTGCTCGGCATCTGACCGCAAGGCACTACAGAGTGTAGTGCGTACAGCCCAGTACATCACTGGGGCCAAGTTTCCTGCCATCCGGGACCCTCAGTACCGGGCGGTGTCAGAGGAAAGCACTAAAAATTGTCAATGACTCCAGTCACCCTAGTCATAGACAGTTCTCTTTGCTACCGCACGACAAGCGGTACCGGAGCACCAAGTTTAGGTCCAAGAGGCTTCTAAACAGCTTCTACCCCCAAGCCATAAGACTCCTGAACATCTAATCAAATGGCTACCCAGACTATTTGCATTGCCCCACCTCTCTCCCCCCCTTTTACACCGCTGCTCCTCTCTGTTATTATCTATGCATAGTCACTTTAATAACTCTACCTACATGTACATATTACCTCAACTAACCGGTGCCCCCGCACATTGACTCTGTACCGGTACCCCCCTGTATATAGTCTCACTATTGTTATTTTCCTGTTGCTCTGTAATTACTTTTATTTCTTATTTTCTTTAGGTATTTTTCTTAAAACTGCATTGTTGGTTAAGGGCTTGTAAGTCAGCATTTCACGGTAAAGTCTACATTGTTGGTTAAGGGCTTGTAAGTCAGCATTTCACGGTAAAGTCTACATTGTTGGTTAAGGGCTTGTAAGTCAGCATTTCACGGTAAAGTCTACATTGTTGGTTAAGGGCTTGTAAGTCAGCATTTCACGGTAAAGTCTACATTGTTGGTTAAGGGCTTGTAAGTCAGCATTTCACGGTAAAGTCTACATTGTTGGTTAAGGGCTTGTAAGTCAGCATTTCACGGTAAAGTCTACATTGTTGGTTAAGGGCTTGTAAGTCAGCATTTCACGGTAAAGTCTACATTGTTGGTTAAGGGCTTGTAAGTCAGCATTTCACGGTAAAGTCTACATTGTTGGTTAAGGGCTTGTAAGTCAGCATTTCACGGTAAAGTCTACATTGTTGGTTAAGGGCTTGTAAGTCAGCATTTCCCTGTATTGTTGTATTCGGTGACAAATACAATTTGATTTGGTTTGAAATGGTTTGAAGAAGAATGGAAAAATCTAAGAAAGATATTGACAAACCTGTCCAACCAAAAACATAGAGACACAGAAAATCTGAGCTTTCACTATGGTGAATCACTAAACCAATACAGAAATACACTACGGAAAAAGAAGGAACAGCACTTCAGAAATCAGCTCAGTGTAATTTAAGAATACATAGACTCTAACCACTTCTGGGAAAATGGTAAAACACTAAACAAACAACAACACGAAGAGTTATCTATCCAAAATGGAGATGTATGGGTAAACCACTTCTCCAATATCTTTGCCTCTATAACAAAAGAACAAACAGCAAAAACATATACATGATAAAATACACATCTTAGAATCAACTATTAAAGACTACCAGAACCCACTGGATTCCAGAACACTGGATTCCAGAACACACTGGATTCCAGAACACACTGGATTCTCCAATAACATTGAATGAACTACAGGACAAAATAAAAACCCTCCAACCCAAAAAGGCCTGTGGTGTTGATGGTGTCCTAATGAAATAATAAAATATTCAGACCACACATTCCAATTGGCTATATTTAAACTCTTTAACATCATCCTCATCTCTGGCATCTTCCCCAATATTTGGACCCAAGAACCCCAATCCACAAAAGTGGAGACAAATCTGACCTCCATAACTACCGTGGGATATGCGTCAACAGCAACCTTGGGAAAATCCTCTGCATTATCATTAACAGCAGACTTGTACATTTCCTCAGTGAAAACAATGTACTGAGCAAATGTCAAAATGGCTTTTTACCAAATTACCGTACGACAGAGCGTGTATTTTCCCTGCACACCCTAATTGGCAAACAAACAAAGGCAAAGTGTTTTTATGTTGATTTCTAAAAAGCTTTTGACTCTGTTTTTTTTGGACTCAGTTTGGCATTAGCATATGACGTTAGAAAATCCATATACACAAACAACAAGTGTGCGGTTAAAATTGGCAAAAAAAATAAAACATAATTTATGAGTGTAATGTTTACTGTTCCTTTTTTCATTGTTTATTTCACTTTTGTTTATTACCTATTTCACATGCTTTGGCAATGTAAACATATGTTTCCCATGTCAATAAAGCCCTTTGAATTGAGACCAAGATAAAGAGAGAGAGAGAGAGAGAGAGAGAGAGAGAGAGAGACAGAGATAGAGAGAGAGAGAGAGACAGAGACAGAGACAGAGAGAGAGAGAGAGAGAGAGATAGAGACAGAGAGAGAGAGAGAGAGAGAGAGAGAGAGAGAGAGAGAGAGACAAAGAGAGAGAGAGAGAGAGAGAGAGACAGAGACAGAGAGAGACGGAGAGTGAGAC
>NC_092164.1:64974345-64984345 GCF_045791955.1 Oncorhynchus clarkii lewisi
ACTATTCCACATCTCTCTCTCATTTTCACCCCCCCTCCTCGGTCTCTCTCCCACCCACTATTCCACATCTCTCTCTCATTTTCACCCCCCCCCTCCTCGGTCTCTCTCCCACTATTCCACATCTCTCTCTCATTTTCACTCCCCCTACTCGGTCTCTCTCCCACTATTCCATATCTCTCTCTCCCTCTCTCTCCCCTCTCTCTCTCTCTCTCTCTCTCTCTCTCTCTCTCTCCCACTATTCCACATCTCTCTCTCTCTCTCTCTCTCTCTCCCACTATTCCACATCTCTCTCTCATTTTCACCCCCCCCTTCTCAGTCTCTCTCCCACCCACTCTTCCACATCTCTCTCTCTCTCTTTCTCTCTCTCTCTCTCTCTCTCTCTCTCTCATTTTCACCCCCCCCCTCCTCGGTCTCTCTCCCACCCACTATTCCACATCTCTCTCTCTCTCTCTTTCTCTCTCTCCCACTATTAAACATCTCTCTCTCTCTCCCACTATTAAACACCTCTCTCTCTCTCTCTCTCTCTCTCCCACTATTAAACATATCTCTCTCTCATTTTCACCCCCCCCCCCCCCCCTCCTCGGCCTCTCTCCCACCCACTATTCCACATCTCTCTCTCTCTCTCTTTCTCTCTCTCCCACTATTAAACATCTCTCTCTCTCTCCCACTATTAAACACCTCTCTCTCTCTCTCTCTCTCTCTCTCTCTCCCACTATTAAACATATCTCTCTCTCATTTTCACCCCCCCCTCCTCGGTCTCTCTCCCACCCACTATTACACATCTCTCTCTCTCTCTCCCACTATTACACACCTCTCTCTCTCTCTCTCTCTCTCTCTCCCACCCCCCTCTCTCTTTCTCTCTATTTGTCTCTCCTCTTCCTCTGCCCCCCTCTCTCTTTCTCTCTATTTGTCTCTCTCCTCTTCCTCCGCCCCCCCTCTCTTTTTCTCTCTATTTGTCTCTCTCCTCTTCCTCCGCCCCCCCTCTCTCTTTCTCTCTATTTGTCTCTCTCCTCTTCCTCCGCCTCCTCTCTCTTTCTCTCTATTTGTCTCTCTCCTTCTACCCCCTCCTCTGTCTCACCCCTCTATCTTTCCCCCTACCCCATCTCACCCTCCTCCCTACAGGTGTTGTGTATGATCACAGCTCCCATCACCATGATCTGTCTGTCTCTCCCCCTCCTCCCTACAGGTGTTGTGTATGATCACGGCTCCCGTCACCATGATCTTGTCGTCGCAGCAGGACGCCTCCTTTGCCTTCGCCTCCCTGGCCATCGTCTTCTCCGTCTACATCACCCTGGTGGTGCTCTTCGTACCCAAGGTAGAATATGTCTCTGTGTTACCATAGCAGCTTCAGTCAGTAACTACAGTATGTCTCTGTGTTACCATAGCAGCTTCAGTCAGTAACTACAGTATGTCTCTGTGTTACCATAGCAGCTTCAGTCAGTAACTACAGTATGTCTCTGTGTTACCATAGCAGCTTCAGTCAGTAACTACAGTATATTTCTGTGTTACCATAGCAACTTCAGTCAGTAACGACAGATTGTCTCTGTGTTACCATAGCAGCCTCAGTCAGTAACTACAGTATGTCTCTGTGCTACCGTAGCAGCTTCAGCCAGTAACTACAGTATGTTTCTGTGTTACCATAGCAACTTCAGTCAGTAACTACAGTATGTCTGCTACAGTACCGGTGTTAATATTTTGGGGATTATATTCTATAGTAGAAAATTCAAAGTGCTAGTACCATAGCAACTTCAGTCAGTAACTACAGATTGTCCCTATGTTACCATAGCAGCTTCAGTCAGTAACTACAGTATGTCTCTGTGTTACCATAGCAGCTTCAGTCAGTAACTACAGTATGTCTCTGTGTTACCATAGCAGCTTCAGTCAGTAACTACAGTATGTCTCTGTGTTACCATAGCAGCCTCAGTCAGTAACTACAGTATGTCTCTGTGTTACCATAGCAGCTTCGGTCAGTAACTACAGTATGTCTCTGTGTTACCATAGCAGCCTCAGTCAGTAACTACAGTATGTCTCTGTGTTACCATAGCAGCTTCGGTCACAGATTGTTTATCTCTATGGTGATACTGTAGATGTTTCAGTACAGATTGTTTATTTCTATGGTAGTACTCTGTAGATGTTTCAGTACAGATTGTTTGTCTCTATGGTGATACTGTAGATGTTTCAGTACAGATTGTTTATCTCTATGGTGATACTGTAGATGTTTCAGTACAGATTGTTTATCTCTATGGTGATACTGTGTATGTTTCAGTGCAGATTGTTTCTCTCTATAGTGATACTGTAGATGTTTCAGTGCAGATTGTTTATCTCTATGGTGATACTGTAGATGTTTCAGTACAGATTGTTTATCTCTATGGTGATACTGTAGATGTTTCAGTACAGATTGTTTATCTCTATGGTGATACTGTAGATGTTTCAGTGCAGATTGTTTATCTCTATGGTGATACTGTAGATGTTTCAGTACAGATTGTTTATCTCTATGGTGATACTGTAGATGTTTCAGTACAGATTGTTTTTCTCTATGGTGATACTGTAGATGTTTCAGTACAGATTGTTTATCGCTATGGTGATACTGTAGATGTTTCAGTACAGATTGTTTATCTCTATGGTGATACTGTAGATGTTTCAGTACAGATTGTTTATCTCTATGGTGATACTGTAGATGTTTCAGTACAGATTGTTTGATTGTTTATCTCTATGGTGATACTGTAGATGTTTCAGTACAGATTGTTTATCTCTATGGTGGTACTGTAGATGTTTCAGTGCAGATTGTTTATCTCTATGGTGGTACTGTAGATGCGTCGTCTGATCACCCGAGGGGAGTGGCAGTCAGACACCCAGGAGACCATGAAGACACAGGGCTCATCCACCAACAACAACGATGAGGAGAAGTCCAGACAGCTGGAGAGAGAGAACAAGGAACTACAGAAGATCATTCAGGAGGTACAGGTTCTGTTCTGTTATGCAGTAGGTATAGCATCTGTTCCTAATGCAGTGATAATATGCAGTAGGTATAGCATCTGTTCCTAATGCAGTGATAATATGCAGTAGGTATAGCATATGTTCCTAATGCAGTGATATTATGTAGTAGGTACAGCTTCTGTTCCTAATGCAGTGATATTATGCAGTAGATATAGCATCTGTTCCTAATGCAGTGATAATATGCAGTAGGTTTAGCATCTGTATCTAATGCAGTTATGTTATGCAGTAATCTGTCTAAGATGCACTATAGGCACATCTCTCTCCACTGACTCCCGCCAATTCCTGCGTACTTATTAATTCTTTGTGTCAATTGTTTTACAATGTTGATCAATTTCCAGTTTTTACATTTTTAATTTCACCTTTATTTAACCAGGAAGGCTAGTTGAGAGCAAGTTCTCATTTACAATTGCGACCTGGCCAAGATAAAGCATAGCAATTCGACACATACAACGACACAGAGTTACACACGGAATAAACAAAACATACAGTCAATAATACAGTAGAACAAAAGAAAACAAAAAGTCTATATACAGTGAGTGGAAATGAGGTAAGATAAGGGAGTTAAGGCAATAAATAGGCCGAGGTGGCAAAGTAATTACAATATAGCAATTAAACACTGGAATGGTAGATGTGCAGTAAATATACACCTAGCGCTCTGTAATGTTTGGTTATAGGAACTTAATTTCTGTTTAGTCTTTAAGTATATGTATTACTACGTTCTTACCGTTCTCATTCTCCAAGTGGAAATGTCGTTCGGAGAGCTCGCTGGCTGGAATTGTCGTTCGGAGAGCTCGCTAGCTGGAAATGTCGTTCGGAGAGAGCTCGCTAGCTGGAAATGTCGTTCGGAGAGCTCGCTAGCTGGAAATGTCATTTGGAGAGCTCGCTAGCTGAAAATGTCGTTCGGAGAGCTCGCTGGCTGGAAATGTCGTTCGGATACCTCGCTAGCTGGAAATGTCGTTTTGATACCTCGCTAGCTGGAAATGTCATTTGGGGAGCTCGCTGGCTGGAAATGTCGTTCGGGGAGCTCGCTAGCTGGAAATGTCGTTCGGATACCTCGCTAGCTGGAAATGTCGTTTGGGGAGCTCGCTGGCTGGAAATGTCATTCGGGGAGCTCGCTAGCTGGAAATGTCGTTCGGATACCTCGCTAGCTGGAAATGTCGTTCGGGGAGCTCGCTGGCTGGAAATGTCGTTCGGAGAGCTCGATAGCTGGAAATGTCGTTCGGATACCTCGCTAGCTGGAAATGTCGTTCGGAGGGCTCGCTAGCTGATAAGGAGATTTGGTTTATTTATTTGCATTTACCAGTTTTCTGTCAATTTGATCGTTGTCTTGTATGGAGCACATCAGGTTTCTCTCTGTCTTGTTAATGTAGAGTGAACGTGCATGCTTGAACGCCCATAAATGTACCTGGCCTGCATGCCAGAATAGGTGTGGTTAATGCTATTTAAGTTCCTGTTTGGGCATGTTCTGGTAGTTTTGTTTGAGGATTCGTTTGAGGAGGTTGTATCCGAGCTTGGTAGACCCCACCTGTGCTTTTCTGATTAAGACATGAGAGGCTTTTTCAGACATTTGTAAAAATATATATATATTTTGTATCACCATCATCACCAGCGCTGCGTAAATAAATCCCAACAGTCATTTACACCTCTATCTGCCTCCGGCTGACTCTGTGTCCTTACGACTGCTTGAAGATCCATATTTTACATATAGGTATACAGTAGGTTATTGGATCTAATCCCATCACATGGTCAGGGAAAAACTCTTGGCCCTAGTTTATTTTTTAAATATATATAAAAAAATGTTTATTTAGAGTGTGGATCAGCTTTAATATTGCGGATAGATTGTTGCCTCCATCAATGTAATTGTTTGCATCATTTAAAATCCCCCATATTTTGTTTTGGTAAATATATATAGATATATATATCTATATATATGAACTCAGCAAAAAAAGAAACGTCCCTTTTTCAGGACCCTGTCTATCTAAGATAATTTGTAAAAATCAGAATAACTTCACAGATCTTCATTGTAAAGGGTTTAAACACTGTTTCCCATGCTTGTTCAATGAACCATAAACAATTAATGAACATGCACCTGTGGAACGGTCGTTAAGACACTAACAGCTTACATACGGTAGTCAATTAAGGTCACAGTATGAAAACTTAGGACACTAAAGAGGCCTTTCTACTGACTCTGAAAAACACCAAAAGAAAGATGCCCAGGGTCCCTGCTCATCTGTGTGAACGTGCCTTAGGCATGCTGCGAGGAGGCATGAGGACTGCAGATGTGGCCAGGGCAATAAATGGCAATGTCCGTACTGTGAGACGCCTAAGACATCGCTACAGGGAGACGGGATGGACAGCTGATCGTCCTCGCAGTGGCAGACCACGTGTAACCACACCTGCACAGGATCGGTACATCCGAACATAACACCTGCAGGACAGGTACAGGATAGAAACAACAACTGCCCGCGTTACACCAGGAACGCACAATCCCTCCATCAGTGCTCAGACTGTCCACAAGAGGCTGCGAGAGGCTGGACTGAGGGCTTGTAGGCCTGTTGTAAGGCAGGTCCTCACCAGACATCACCGGCAACAACGTCGCCTATGGGCACAAACCCACTGTCGCTGGACCAGACAGGACTGGTGGATGGTCCGTCATGGTCTGGGGCGGTGTGTCACAGCATCATCGGACTGAGCCTGTTGTCATTGCAGGCAATCTCAACGCTGTGCGTTACAGGGAAGACATCCTCCTCCCTCATGTGGTACCCTTCCTGCAGGCTCATCCTGACATGACCCTCCAGCATGACATTGCCACCAGCCATACTGCCCGTTCTGTGCTTGATTTCCTGCAAGACAGGAATGTCAGTGTTCTGCCATGGCCAACGAAGAGTCCGGATCTCAATCCCATTTAGCATGTCTGGGACCTGTTGGATCGGAGGGTGAGGGCTAGCGCCATTCCCCCCAGAAATGTCTGGGAACTTGCAGGTGCCTTGGTGGAAGACTGGGGTAACATCTCACAGCAAGAACTGGCAAACCTGTTGCAGTCCATGAGGAGGAGATACACTGCAGTACTTTTCAAAAGTAACAGTCAGTATCTGGTGTGGCCACCAGCTGCATTAAGTACTGCAGTGCATCTCCTCCTCATGGACTGCAACAGGTTTGCCAGTTCTTGCTGTGAGATGTTACCCCAGTCTTTGTTCAGGGACACATTATTCCATTTCTGTTAGTCACATGTCTGTGAAACTTGTTCAGTTTATGTCTCAGTTGGTGAATCTTATGTTCATACAAACATATGTATATATATATACTGTATGTATATATGTCTGTAAATCTTTATACAGACATTTGCTGAAAATTAACGCAGTTGACAGTTTACATACTGTACATACACAAACATATGTATATATACTGTATGTATATACATGTTTATATATATATATATAACAAACATATGTATATATACTGTATGTATATACATGTTTATATATATATATATAACAAACATATGTATATATACTGTATGTATATACATGTTTATATATATATATATATAACAAACATACTGTATACTGTATGTATATACATGTTTATATATATATATACAGTGCCTTGCGAAAGTATTCGGCCCCCTTGAACTTTGCGACCTTTTGCCACATTTCAGGCTTCAAACATAAAGATATAAAACTGTATTTTTTTCTGAAGAATCAACAACAAGTGGGACACAATCATGAAGTGGAACGACATTTATTGGATATTTCAAACTTTTTTAACAAATCAAAAACTGAAAAATTGGGCGTGCAAAATTATTCAGCCCCTTTACTTTCAGTGCAGCAAACTCTCTCCAGAAGTTCAGTGAGGATCTCTGAATGATCCAATGTTGACCTAAATGACTAATGATGATAAATACAATCCACCTGTGTGTAATCAAGTCTCCGTATAAATGCACCTGCACTGTGATAGTCTCAGAGGTCCGTTAAAAGCGCAGAGAGCATCATGAAGAACAAGGAACACACCAGGCAGGTCCGAGATACTGTTGTGAAGAAGTTTAAAGCCGGATTTGGATACAAAAAGATTTCCCAAGCTTTAAACATCCCAAGGAGCACTGCGCAAGCGATAATATTGAAATGGAAGGAGTATCAGACCACTGCAAATCTACCAAGACCTGGCTGTCCCTCTAAACTTTCAGCTCATACAAGGAGAAGACTGATCAGAGATGCAGCCAAGAGGCCCATGATCTCTCTGGATGAACTGCAGAGATCTACAGCTGAGGTGGGAGACTCTGTCCATAGGACAACAATCAGTCGTATATTGCAAAAATCTGGCCTTTATGGAAGAGTGGCAAGAAGAAAGCCATTTCTTAAAGATATGCATAAAAAGTGTTGTTTAAAGTTTGCCACAAGCCACCTGGGAGACACACCAAACATGTGGAAGAAGGTGCTCTGGTCAGATGAAACCAAAATTGAACTTTTTGGCAACAATGCAAAACGTTATGTTTGGCGTAAAAGCAACACAGCTGAACACACCATCCCCACTGTCAAACATGGTGGTGGCAGCATCATGGTTTGGGCCTGCTTTTCTTCAGCAGGGACAGGGAAGATGGTTACAATTGATGGGAAGATGGATGGAGCCAAATACAGGACCATTCTGGAAGAAAACCTGATGGAGTCTGCAAAAGACCTGAGACTGGGACGGAGATTTGTCTTCCAACAAGACAATGATCCAAAACATAAAGCAAAATCTACAATGGAATGGTTCAAAAATAAACATATCCAGGTGTTAGAATGGCCAAGTCAAAGTCCAGACCTGAATCCAATCGAGAATCTGTGTAAAGAACTGAAAACTGCTGTTCACAAATGCTCTCCATCCAACCTCACTGAGCTCGAGCTGTTTTGCAAGGAGGAATGGGAAAAAATGTCAGTCTCTCGATGTGCAAAACTGATAGAGACATACCCCAAGCAACTTACAGCTGTAATCGCAGCAAAAGGTGGCGCTACAAAGTATTAACTTAAGGGGGCTGAATAATTTTGCACGCCCAATATTTAAGTTTTTGATTTGTTAAAAAAGTTTGA
This sequence comes from Oncorhynchus clarkii lewisi, assembly GCF_045791955.1. Taxonomy (NCBI): domain Eukaryota; kingdom Metazoa; phylum Chordata; class Actinopteri; order Salmoniformes; family Salmonidae; genus Oncorhynchus; species Oncorhynchus clarkii. Next base: position 64,982,409 of record NC_092164.1, read on the forward strand.
AATATCCAATAAATGTCGTTCCACTTCATGATTGTGTCCCACTTGTTGTTGATTCTTCACAAAAAAATACAGTTTTATATCTTTATGTTTGAAGCCTGAAATGTGGCAAAAGGTCGCAAAGTTCAAGGGGGCCGAATACTTTCGCAAGGCACTGTATATATATATATAACAAACATATGTATATGTACTGTATGTATATACATGTATGTGTATATATATATATATATATATATATATATACAATAACACTTAGTATTCTACTTCCAGCTTATACATACTACACATTTTACAGACACAGTCTATTTTACAATAGTTATTTTTTGTTTGTTTTTAGTCCTTCCTCTATTTCTGATGTCCGTCCGGTTTGATGTCCGTCCGGTTCTATTTGTAACTGTGCTATTTCACAACATTTCTGAACCTATAAACATTTTACAAACCCCATATGTTTAACATAGGTTATCTTGATGTTATTTGTCCCACCCTGCAGCTCCATTCAACCCCTCCCCTCTATCTCTCAACACCATCTGTTTTGGTTTTCTATTTGCCATCTATGTTTCAACTGTGCTGTGATGCTTCTAACCCTTTCTATTCTCATAGTTTCTACAGATTGTAAAATAAAGAAACATTTTTGCTAAAATAATTGTCATATTATTGATCGATTGACTATGGCTTTTCAAATCACCCAGTATTGCCATCTGCAGGGTTAGGTCTAGGTAAATGTTGCAATTCTTCAGCCATTCCTGAACCTGTGACCAAAAACAAGCTACTTATGGACTCCTGTCCCTAGTTAAAGGATTGCAGGTTAGCACTTATTTGAATGACTCGTGTACTGGAGGCAGCTCTACAGAGTGGTCACTAGCTGGTACAGCCACAAAGTCATACAATCTTTTTTTTTATAGCCAATTTTGACTTTGCAGCTGGCCCATCTAGCAGAAACCTTTCAATTATGCCCCCAGGGAAAGATTCATGATAATAAACATCAACCTGCTAAAGGATAGGTGATCATTCACTTTGAATATAACACTTACTCTCTCTCTCTCTCTCTCTCTCTCTCTCTCTCTCTCTCTCTCTCTCTGCCTCGCCCTCTGTCCCTCTCTCTCTCTCTCTCTCTCTCTCTCTCTCTCTCTCTCTGCCTCGCCCTCGCTCTCTGTCCCTCTCTCTCTCTCTCTCTCTCTCTCTCTCTCTCTCTCTCTCTCTCTCTGCCTCGCCCTCTCTCTTTCTCTCTCTCTCTCTCTCTCTCTCTCTCTCTCTCTCTCTCTCTCTCTCTCTCTCTCTCTCTCTCTCTCTCTGCCTTGCCCTCTCTCTCTCTCTCTCTCTCTCTCTCTCTCTCTCTCTCATTCGCAGAAAGAAGAGAGGGTGTCAGAGCTACGAAACCAGCTGGTGGAGCGACAAGCCCTCCGCTCCCGAAGACGACCCTCCACAGCCAACCAGAACCACAGCACACCCCTTCTCCCCATCCCCTCGAACAACGACCCCAAATCCCTCATCCCCCCACCGGGGTACCCCAACCCCGCCTCAGACAACCACTCCCTCCCTCCATCATTCTCCAACTCCTCCAACCTCTATCAGCCCGATGGGAAGATCAGTAGAAACAACTGCCACACCAGCCGGCTACAGCTCCTCTACAAGTAGAGCGAGAAGATCTGAAGGAGAGATGAGTAAATGGGGCGAGCGGGGTAAGAGATGGGGTAGCTTTTAGAGGAAGCGTGAGAACGGAGTGAGCATCAAGAAGCAAATGTGAGTGGGAGTGAGCGAATGAGAAAGTATGTTTAGTGAACAAGAGGAGGTAGGGAGGACGGGAGGGAGGGAGGTAGGTGGGTAGGTAGGTAGGTAGGTAGGTAGGGAGGGAGGGAGGTAGGGAGGGAGGGAAATAGGTAGGGAGGGAGGGAGATAGGGAGGGAGGGTGCTTAGTGATGAGTAAGGCAGTGATCAGAGGG
>NC_092164.1:64989345-65124345 GCF_045791955.1 Oncorhynchus clarkii lewisi
TTGATTTAGACAGGTCTGGAGTCAGTTCTGTAACCTCTACCTGTAGGGAGGATGTTGATTTAGACAGGTCTGGAGTCAGTTCTGTAACCTCTACCCGTAGGGAGGATGTTGATTTAGACAGGTCTGGAGTCAGTTCTGTAACCTCTACCCGTCGGGAGGATGTTGATTTAGACAGGTCTGGAGTCAGTTCTGTAACTTCTACCTGTAGGGAGGATGTTGATTTAGACAGGTCTGGAGTCAGCTCTGTAACCTCTACCTGTAGGGAGGATGTTGATTTAGACAGGTCTGGAGTCAGTTCTGTAACCTCTACCTGTAGGGAGGATGTTGATTTAGACAGGTCTGGAGTCAGTTCTGTAACCTCTACCCGTCGGGAGGATGTTGATTTAGACAGGTCTGGAGTCAGTTCTGTAACCTCTACCTGTAGGGAGGATGTTGATTTAGACAGGTCTGGAGTCAGTTCTGTAACCTCTACCTGTAGGGAGGATGTTGATTTAGACAGGTCTGGAGTCAGTTCTGTAACCTCTACCCGTCGGGAGGATGTTGATTTAGACAGGTCTGGAGTCAGTTCTGTAACCTCTACCCGTCGGGAGGATGTTGATTTAGACAGGTCTGGAGCACATCTCCCTCTCTGGACCAGCTCAGTACCTTTCAGTTCTGTGACCTCTACTCTTTTATTAAGCTAATCTTTTTATCCCGATTTTTCATTTTGGGGCTTTGATTCAATCAGGGGTTGATAAGATCAGCGTTATAGCGTGATTGACATTTAATGGAAATGTTTCTGCGTTTGTGGTGACTGAATTCACGGTAAACGCTGTATCTGTCTGCTCATTCAGAAATCATCTTTACATCTCTTCCGCACTACAACGTAGCTCTTCCGCGCTACAACGTAGCTCAACCGCGCTACAACGTAGCTCATCCGCGCTACAGGTTGAATGAAGCCCTTGGACTTTTTACGACCCACGCCCCTAACCCACAACCCACGACCCACCTCCCTGACCCACAACACACGACCCACGTAATGTAACATGGAGTGTACCCTCATGAGCACCTCTTCCGTATTCATCAACTCTTATGGCAAATGGGTTAGTGCTTGTGTGACCTTCAACCTTTCTCAAGGCCCCAGAATGCCTTGGCCTTGCTTGACCTTTGGAACTCTCTAGACTCTAGTGTGGTACAGTAGCCCAGCTTGTTAATGACTGTGATATGAGTTGTCGTGTCGTAAAGCAATTATGAATGTCTTGAGTAGTGCTTACGAAGCTCCAATGTACGCATTATAACGAGAACCTTGTACAACGCAGTCCTCGTGTCAGATCCTTTACGGTGCACATCTGTGCATGTGTTTGTCAGTATTCTGTATGTAATGTATAATATATATAATGTATAGCGAGCTCTGTGTAGTCGGAATACAACAATGATACCAGTGATGTGTATACAAAACGAGGATATGCACAATATTGACAATGTGTAAAATGATTATTATGATATATGTATTATCTTGCTCATACATACGTACGCATATGGTATTCCTGTGTGGTATTTTAATTATATATATATATATATGTATATATAGTACCAGTCAAAAGTTTGGAAATACCTACTAATTTAAGGGTTATTCTTTATTTTTACTAGTTTTTAAATTGTAGACTAATAGTGAAGACATCAAAACTATGAAATAACACATATGGAATCATGTAGTAACCAAAAAAGTGTTAAGCAAATTAAAATATATTTTATGTTTGAGATTCTTCAATGTAGCCACCCTTTGCCTTGATGACATCTTTGCACACTCTTGACATTTTCTCAACCAGCTTCACCTGGAATGCTTTTCCGACAGTCTTGAAGGAGTTCCCACATATGCTGAGCACTTGTTGGCTGCTCTTCCTTCACTGCGGTCCTTCTCATCCCAAACCCTCTCAATTGGGTTGAGGTCAGGTGATTGTGGAGGCCAGGTCATCTGATGCAGCACTCCATCACTCTCCTTCTTGGTCAAATAGCCCTTACACAGCCTGGAGGTGTGTTGGGTCATTGTCCTGTTGAAAAACAAATGCTAGTCCCACTAAGTGCAAACCAGATGGGATGTCGTATCACTACAGAATGCTGTGGTAACCATGCTGGTTAAGTGTGCCTTGAATTCAAAATAAACCACTGACAGTGTTGCCAGCAAAGCACCCCCACACATCACACCTCCTCCTCCATGCTTCACGGTGGGAACCACACATGCAGAGATCATCCGTTCACCTACTCTGCATCTCACAAAGCTGCTGAAACTAAAAATCTAAAATTTGGACTCATCAGACAAAAGGACAGATTTCCACCGGTCTAATGTCCATTGCTCGTGTTTTTTGGCCCAAACAAGTCTCTTCTTCTTATTGGTATCCTTTAGTAGTGGTTTCTTTGCAGCAATTCGGCCACGGAGACCTGATTCACACAGTCTCCTCTGAACAGTTGATGTTGAAATGTGTCTGTTACCTGAACTCTGTGAAACATGTATTTGTGCTGCAAATTCTGAGGCTGGTAACTTTAATAAACTTATCCTCTGCAGCAGAGGTAACTCTGGGTCTTCCTTTCCTGTGGCGGTCCTCCTGAGAGACAGTTAACTCTAACGAACTTATCCTCTGCTGCAGAGGCAACTCTGGGTTTTCCTTTCCTGTGGCGGTCCTCATGAGAGCCAGTTTCATCATAGCCCTTAATGGTTTTTGCGACTGCACTTGAAGAAACTTTAAAAGTTCTTGAAACTTTCCAGATTGACTGACCTTCATGTCTTAAAGTAATGATGGACCGTCGTTTCTCATTGCTTATTTGAGCTGTTCTTGCCATATTATGTACTTGGTATTTTACCAAATAGGGCTATCTTCTGTATAACACCCCTTCCACAAATGAACTTTTAACAAGGCACACCTGTCAATTGAAATGCATTCCAGGTGACTACCTCATGAAGCTGGTTGAGAGAATGCCAAGCGTGTGCAAAGCTGTTATCAAGGCAAAGGGTGGCTACATTGAAGAATCTCAATACACTTTTTTGGTTACTACATGTTTCCATATGTGTTATTTCATAGTTTTGATGTCTTCACTATTATTCTACAATGCAGAACGTAGTTAAAATAAAGACCCTTGAATGAGTAGGTGTGTCCACTGGTCCTGTATCTACATACGGTACAATAAGGATGGTTAACATTTTGAGATTATGTGAAATGCAACAGCAATGATATTAAAAATAAAGTCATTGTTTTTTCATAATATTTACATTGTGTTATATCATTTAATATGATGTATATGAGATGTTATATGAATTTTGTGGGCTTTTTTGGTAGCAGAGCCAGTCAAATGAGGGTGCAGGTTGGTGTTTCTACGTCGTAATATTTCACTGTCTGCATTCTACGATGAATCCATGTTATCCCTTTGAAGAATATACAGAGGATCAATGGATATTTTCAGAGTACAGGTCTGTCAAAGGAAAGACAATGAATCACAATCCTTTGGACCAGCAGGGCCTCAGTAAATCCCCCCCCACATACACACACGCACGCACGCACCCACACACACACACACACACACCCACACCCACACCCACACACACATACACACACACACACACCCACACCCACCCACACACACACACACACACCCACACCCGAACCCACACACCGGGGGTTCTGCCTGGATCCACTGGGGGCTCTGCCCTGATCCCCCAGGGGCTCTGCCTGGATCCACCGGGGGCTCTGCCTGGTACCACCGGGGGCTCTGCCTGGTACCACCGGGGGCTCTGCCTGGTACCACCGGGGGCTCTGCCCTGATCCCCCAGGGGCTCTGCCTGGTACCACCGGGGGCTCTGCCTGGTACCACCAGGGGCTCTGCCTGGTACCACCGGGGGCTCTGCCCGGATCCACCTGGATCCACCGGGGGCTCTGGAGTAATAGTGACCAGTAACAGGATAAATAGATACTAATGGTAATATATACATGTAAACAGGAGTACTAGTGACCAGTAACAGGATAAATAAATAGATACTAATGGGAACGACAATCAATAATCAATGAACAGCAGCACAGGAGGTTTCTCTCCTGTGTGTGTTCTCTGGTGTGAAGTCAGGTGGCTAATGAATCAAATCAATAATCATTATAGCAGCAGCGTAGCTGTGAGAGGTAGCAGTGGTTGTGAGCCATTTAACAGTGACGATAAAGGGAAACGAATGCCGTTTGGAACGTCACCACACAAATCCCTCCCACCACCCACATGTTAAAGGGTTGGAGGAGGGCAGATGCGTGGGGGCCGGCAGAAGGAGCCCTGTAAGATCACACTGTATGTTCACTCAGACACTCAGCAGTCACGGTCCTGATTACCAAGGGGATTATCCCCATTTGCTGTTGAGGAAATGCAACCGACTGTGTAGGAAACACACGGACACACTACTAACACAGTACTTGAGGAAATGCTACCGACCACAATGGAAACACCCACTGAGTTTATTTTTGTCGAGGTGTCTTTGCAAATGTATGCTAATTCAATTGACATGAGAGTCAAGAGAAAGGCAAATCATTCCTTGATAGCAAAGAGATAACTATTTTTAGAAAGTCCTATTGATAGTCCTATTGATAGTCCTATTGGTAGTCCTATTGATAGTCCTATTGATAGTCCTAGTGATAGTCCTATTGATAGTCCTAGTGATAGTCCTATTGATAGTCCTATTGATAGTCCTATTGGTAGTCCTATTGATAGCCCTACTGATAGTCCTATTGATAGTCCTATTGATAGTCCTACTGATAGTCCTACTGATAGTCCTATTGATAGTCCTATTGATAGTCCTATTGATAGTCCTATTGGTAGTCCTATTGATAGTCCTATTGATTGTCCTATTGATAGTCCTACTGATAGTCCTATTGATAGTCCTATTGATAGTCCTATTGATAGTCCTATTGATAGTCCTATTGGTAGTCCTATTGCTAGTCCTATTGATAGTCCTACTGATAGTCCTATTGATAGTCCTATTGATAGTCCTATTGATAGTCCTATTGATAGTCCTATTGGTAGTCCTATTGATAGTCCTATTGATTGTCCTATTGATAGTCCTACTGATAGTCCTATTGATAGTCCTATTGATAGTCCTATTGATTGTCCTATTGATTGTCCTATTGATAGTCCTATTGATAGTCCTACTGATAGTCCTACTGATAGTCCTACTGATAGTCCTACTGATAGTCCTATTGATAGTCCTATTGATAGTCCTACTGATAGTCCTATTGATAGTCCTATTGATAGTCCTATTGATAGAATGAGCTACTATGACCTGATACAAAATGATATGAACCACGTATTGTTCTGAAGGTTTTTTAAAGTGATGTTTTCAGAAACCCTTTCAGTATACATTAAAGACCTTTACACTACAGTCATCAGATCGCTTTGTTACTTGAACCTGTTATTGACGATTCAGAACTGATTCACATACAATAAATGTTTTGTCATTTTTCATTAGCATTTTATTGAGATATTCAACTCAACAACACTACTGTAGTTAAATAAATAAATGTAAACAAATAAATTACTCTTTAAAATGTAGAAATATAAAAAAATAAAAAAATAAAATAAATAAATAATTTCAAATGTAATTTAAATAGCAATTAATACAATATATACCCTTAGTGGCTCCTGAGTGGGCAGCGGTCTAAGGCACTGCATCTCAGTGCTAGAGGCGTCACTACAGACACCCTGGTTTGATTCCAGGCTGTATCACAACCGACTGTGATTGGGAGTCCCATATGGCGGAGCACAATTGGCTCGGTGTCGTCTGGGTTAGGGTAGGGATTGGCCGGGGTAGGCCGTCATTGTAAATAAGAATTTGTTCTTAACTGACTTGCCTAGTTTAAATAAAGGTTCATAATAAATAGTAAATACAGACAACAATACAAGTATAATTCACTAAAACATAATGATAAATATATATTTTTTAAATAAATAAATAAATAATGAATTCAGAATCAATTAGAATTGACTTCTCAATATGAGACATTTGACCGATGTAGTGGGCCACAATGCTTAAATACATTGAATCATACTGTATGCCAGAATTCCTTCAGATAGTAGAATATATATAAATATATTCTATATATATATATATATATATACATATATATAGTGTGGGTTGGTTTATGTGCTGTGGATTGTAGTTCAGCATTAGCATCAGACATTTACTGTCATGGTAACACCATGGCAACACATTTGTTAAACAATAAACCCCAAAGTATATATAAACAAACTGCTACAGTTTAGATAGATCGGTGTCATTTGTCTAGCCTGGTTCCACATCTGCTTGTGCTCTTGCCTACATCATGCTGTCATGCAAGCCAATGTTAGGCATGACAAGGAGTGGCATGACGGCATGATGGCACAAACAGTCTATAATTCCTCATCTTTGACAGAAGAGTAAAAAATAAAAAATAAAATGCATTGGCTTTAACACGAAACAACACGATGCCTTAACCTCAGTCAACCTCAGTAGATGAAACGGCCCTGACTCCTATCAGGTAACCTATCAGGTAACCTTCAGGTAACCTTCCATTATCCTCTTCTTCATCGTGGATTTAGCTGTTTAACCCCTCCTACTGTATGAACCTTTTCCCCCCTCACACTGAGGCTACGTCCCAAACTGCACCCTATTCCCTATGTAGTGAACCCTATTCCCTATGTAGTGCACCCATAGTTAAAGTATAGGGTGATTTGGGACGTAGCCTTCCTCTCAATCGTCATGCCATTTTCGTCCGTCTCACAAGGCGAACACGCCAAAGAAGTTTTTCCCATGACCACTCTCCAGATGGGGCCTGTTCTCTGTGACTGTCTGGAGCATGTCTCCCTTCTCCAGGTTGAACACGGCTCCCACATACACTGCATTATACCACTGTCCTTCGCTCGCCTCGCTGTTGGAAGACTTCTTACACACGGTGCGTACAGAGTTGAGCAGCGTCTGGTACTCCTTGTCGTCTTCGGTGCCGTAGCTTGGGGACCAGCGCTTGACCGTGTTACTCAGGTGAACCATCTCCTGGTTGTTAGGGTGCTTGGGGTCGGCCTTGCAGCTGACGCGGAAAGAGACCTGGCTGTAGACGAAGTATAGGCCCGGCTGGGGGATCACAATCTCGTTGTTGTTGAGTTTAAGACCCCCCTGTGAGTTTGCCTGGCCCTCATCGTCTGTCCACTCCACTGTGGTCTTGTATTTTCCAGTGCCGTTGTACTCACCTGGAAGACGAGAGAGAGAGAGAGAGAGAGAGAGAGAGAGAGAGAGAGAGAGAGAGAGAGACAGAGAGAGACAGAGAGAGACAGAGAGAGAGACAGAGAGACAGAGAGAGACAGAGAGAGAGAGAGACAGAGAGAGAGAGAGAGGGGTTAACATGGGAAATAATGAACCTCTTCTGAGGTCCACATCGGAAATAAATATATGCATTTAACGTTTGTATGTGAATTCCTTTGGGGTTCTTTGTACTTTTAATTTGTTTTTAACTGTACAAATCATTTTAACCCCCCCCCAAAAAAAGTCAAAGTGGTTGAGATGCAGAGTGGTTGGACATTAATATAATTAGCTGTAGATATTGTCGGACGGAGCACGACGACACATCATCTATCGAGGCAAGTTGTAAATGAGCCGGTTTCAAAAAAAGAGATGAAGGTTATGTCTTTGACTTTATACCGTATGTCAAACAGGCTCGATTCATTCACAGCTTCTTATGCACAGATCAAATTTACATGGCATATATCCAGATGATTCACCATGCAGACCAGTTCCTTCCAGTTCTACAGTGCTGTTGAAAGGACTCTAATACGGCATCCTGTCAGGTAACCTTCCCTTATCCAAATAGCACCCTATCCCCTACATATGGGTCCTGGTCAAAACTAGTGCACCAAATAGGGAGTAGGGTGCCACTTTGGAAGCAGACATTGTATACATTACTGTAAAGTGTCATCTTACCTTCTAGATGAATGGCAGCCTTTCTGTTTACAGAGAGTTGTCTCAGTGTATGCTGAAGTTCTGAAGAGGGAAGAAGATTTAGAAAACTGACACTTCTGAGGGTGAATTCTCTCTCGTTAAACTCCATATAATGCCATACTGCTGCGAGAGCTTTGCGAGAGTTTATCTTACACATTTAGGTGTTCTTGTCTCAAATTGGCACTCTATATTCCCTATATAGTGGACTACTTTTGACCAGGGCCGACAGGGCTCCTGGTATAGGATGCTATTTAGAATACCTCCTTTGTCAAGAGACTGGCGGTATATATTCAACGTTATAACGCCATACTACCAGCAGTAGAACATATAGAACCTGACTGGAAAAAAATGGAAACAAACTCACCATCAACTTCCTCGACCTGATCTGGTCTCTGAGTTAGAGGAAAAGAGAAATGGAGAAAAGTGAAGAAAGTTAGTCCCGTGATCGGTTTCACATTGACGCTACACAGGAGATGTATGAGATATACAGAGATTTACAGAGATTTACAAAGAGACATGGTGATATATAGATATTTAAATATATATAGATATTTAAATATATATATATATGTAGATATATAGTGATATACAGAAGATATGTAAGGAAAAGTAGATTTAAATCTAAAATGTAAATATCGCTACAGAGATAAACAGTAGTTTTAATCAGGATCTAAGTTCAACTTCAAAGTTCAAACTTAATTGATCAAATTGCTGATGGAATACACTTGATATCAGCTCATCCAAAATAATCCAGTTCCCTTATTGATTTAACTAGCCATTATGCCACTAATAATTCATGATTAGATAAAATTGCCTGTATATTTTCTTACCTTGGCGTGCCAGGTAACGAAAAGTGCAGCTGAGACACACAGTGCCATGGCCAGCAGGGCACCACACAGCCTCCACCGGTGTGTGGACTTCTCCCGTACCAGGGTCACGCTCGTTGCAGGGTACACAGGGCCACTCTCCACGTCTAACATCACTCTGCTGCAATCACCTGCCATTGTATAGTAGAACCTTCCGTCAAAGTCCTTAGTATCCAAGAGAAGCCTGGAGCTCCAATGTCAATCAAGTTGGTTTGCGATAGGTATACAAGTTGGTAAACTGAGAATAACTTCAGTAGCTAAGTTCCCACAGTGGTATTAGAGATTGACTGTGTTTTGAAGGTAGTAGGTAGTGACAGGCCTGCGGATTGATTGACTGATACTCTCACTGCTGCTGTTATATACATCTAGCTGCCAAGGGAAACTCCAGTGATGTCACTCAGAGTGGAGGCTAGCAAGGGAACAGAATTTTGGAGGAGGAGGAGGTGTGGGTAATGGCTGGAGGGACCTGTGGTTTTTTCACAATTGAGAAAGGTATTGAAACCAAAAAACACAGGAAGATCAGCTGCTGCATGCAATACCCTAATAAACGAAACTAAATGAAACATCTGACCACACACACACACACAGACACAGACACAGACACACACACACACACACACACACACACACACACACACACACACACAGACACAGACACACACACACACACACACACACACACACACACACACACACAGACAGACACACACACACACACACACACCTGTCTCACTTTCTCTCTCCCTCTCTATCTCTCCCGAAGTAAACACCAACATCCCTCTCTCTAACTTCATCTTTACTCTGTTCCTTAATCAATTTTATTTTCCTTTCGTCTCTACGGGATTTTTTTCTTTTGTTTTTGACTTTCTTTCTTTCTTGGCCTTTTAATGTTCTGCTTTTCACTGAACTTTATTTGCTACATATCGACGTGTTTTCTACTTTTGCATGTCCATTAGTATCAGCACTGGTGGCTGGTTAGAAGGACAGAGCAGTCTATTGAGTGACAGACGACGTTGTGGTATAATTTTACTTCCGTAAAGGGGATATAGCAGTTAGTATGATGTTTATATATATATATATATATATATATATATATATATATATATAAAGGATAAAAGTAAATGTTATGTTACTGTATGTTAATGGTAATGCAACATCATCACTGCTGTGCTGAAGCTTGTACGTTCCAGGTACATTGGCGCTATACATTCTCACAAACAAACATCCTCATTTGCCAAATATGGGCCCACAGAGATGTGTCATGGCTGCTATCTGTAATGGTATAACTGACACTTCCTTCCATCTCTTTTAAAATAGGCCAAGCATACAGGGAGGGGGAGGGGGGAGGGGGGGAGTCCCCCATCTCCCCCCTCTCTCTAAATATTTCAGCCTCTTATTTTCCCCATTGCATTAATGCAAATGTTTGTAATGCGTTGAGAGATACTTATTGTTAATGTAATAATGAAACAACGTGTGATGTACATCTTTTTATAGTGGAAACGTAAGTAATAAAAGATCATAAGAAAATGTAGCTTTACTATGATAAAACATGATCTATACAATCGTTGATCATTTGGTAGGATGTACGGCGTCCATATTTAGTTGGCAGGAAGCCTAGTGGTTAAAGATTTGGGCCAGTAACTCGAAAAGGTTGCTGGATCGAATCCCCGAGCTGACAAGGTTCTGTCGTTCTGCCCCTCAACAAGGAAGTTAACCCCACTGTTCCCCTCAACAAGGCAGTTAACCCACTATTCCCCTCAACAAGGCAGTTAACCCACTGTTCCCCTGAACAAGGCAGTTAATCAACTGTTCCCCTCAGCAAGGCAGTTAACCCACTGTTCCCCTCAACAAGGCAGTTAACCCACTGTTCCCCTCAACAAGGCAGTTAACCCACTGTTCCCCTGAACAAGGCAGTTAACCCACTGTTCCCCTGAAAAAGGCAGTTAACCCACTGTTCCCCTCAACAAGGCAGTTAACCCACTGTTCCCCTCAACAAGGCAGTTAACCCACTGTTCCCCTGAACAAGGCAGTTAACCCATTGTTCCCCTGAGCAAGGCAGTTAACCCACTGTTCCCGTCAACAAGGCAGTTAACCCCACTGTTCCCCTCAAACAAGGCAGTTAACCCACTGTTCCCCTTAACAAGGCAGTTAACCCACTGTTCCCGTCAACAAGGCAGTTAACCCCACTGTTCCCCTCAAACAAGGCAGTTAACCCACTGTTCCCCTCTACAAGGCAGTTAACCCCACTATTCCCCTCAACAAGGCAGTTAACCCACTGTTCCCCTCAACAAGGCAGTTAACCCCACTATTCCCCTCAACAAGGCAGTTAACCCACTGTTCCCCTGAACAAGGCAGTTAACCCACTGTTAACTGGTAGACTGTCATTATAAATAACAATTTGTTCTTAACTGACTTGCCTAGTTAAATAAAAGTTAAATAAAAACCAAAAATATCCTAGGAACCTGAGCAAACGGAGCGAATGGAGCAGCTGAATCTCTACTTTCAAAATAAGGGTTGTTTTTCCTCTCCCCTGTGTTTTAAATATATATATATATATAATCAGGAAACAGCATTCAATTGTCATACTTGAGTAAAAGTAAAGATACCTTAATAGAGTAAAAGTGAAAGTCACCCAGTAAAATACTACTTGAGTAAAAGTCCAAAAGTATCTGGTTTTAAATGGACTTAAGTACAGCGGTGGAAAAAGTAGTCAACTGTCTCGAGTAAAAATACTAAGTGAAAGTAAATACTAGACATAATATTTCCATTTTCTTTCTTTTTTTAAAATGTATGGACAGCAAGGGGGCACACTCCAAACCTCAGACATAATTTACAAACGCAGTATTTGTGTTTACTGAGTCCAACATGTCGGAGGCAGTAGGTATGATAACACATTATATTGATAGATGCGTGAATTGCACCATATTGCTGTCCTGCCTGGGCATTCTAAATGTAATGAGAACTTCTGAGTGTCACGGAAAATGCAGGGTGTAAAAAGTACAGATTTTCTTTAGGAATGTAGTGGAGTAAACGTACAAGTTGTCAAAAAAAAATATAAATAGTAAAGTAAAGCACAGAAGCCCCAAAAAACTACTTAAGTAGTACTTCAAAGTATATTTTACTTAGTTACTTTATACCACTGCATACCATTTGAGCGGCTTGACACAAGCAAATTCATTGTAATTTCACGTTGCCTGTAGGAACCGAGAGCAATGCGGGCAGTCTGATTCGGCTTCGTTGTTTCGCAGCCTCTGACTCGTAGCCTACCGAAGGTTGTTCCTTTGCAGAAAACTGCATGTCCGGTAGCTCGCGGGCTGTCAGTTAGTAGCTTGCAAGAAGTATTCTGTAGGCCTAATATTACATAATTAAATCTATGAAATGTTTTTTTCTTCCCAAACTGTTAACAAGCATTCAACACCATTCTGCATTTTTTTTTTGTACATATATTTTCCGAACATTAATCAGTTAAATCATATTGTTAAAATATTTTCATTCAGTTACTAAAGTAACAGTCCTGGCTGTTCCCTATATGAGAGCGTACCGTAGCTGCTTCGCAACGCAGCCAAGCTGTGTCTGTATGTGTCTATGTGCAAAATGAAAAACGACAGGATATTTGTACCTCGATAAAACAGCTCTGCTTTTGCTCGGTAAATACTATCGACCAAATAAGGCATTTCTACTCTCGTTTTATCAAATATGTATGCTGCTGATTCAAGCTAATAAAAAATAAATTTAAAAAAAATGTTTGCGACAAAGGGGAACGGTCAAGTAGTGTGCTTGCTGAGACTACACTTTTGTTATTCCTGATACTTTTCATGATTAATCTGTTTCTTCATGATTTGTTGTCAAATATGCAAAAAGTATTTATAGTCGCCTAGTCCTGTAACGGCACCCTACAGATTAGTTCAAATCCAAAACTTATTTTCTTCTTCTCTTGTTTTGAAAAGACAAGATTCTCAACGTAGGCAACAGTCACGTGGTTTCTGTTCAAAAACCTCTGCTCTAGCCCAAACCGTTAAAATATAACCCATATTACCGGAGCTACATATTATTATTTTAATTGCAGATTTCGGGTCGTAATATATGGATATATATAGCTGGCCCCCCCAAAAATGCTAATTTCACAATGATAATTATAAATGAATATGTGTGCAATGTTGTGTTTATGTGAACATAATCTATGACCAAATTTAAATGCAAAACTCCAGTTTGCATTTTCAAGTTGACAGTTATTGTTCAATGTCCTACCAGATAACACTGCCAAACTGAGAAAGAAAATTGTTTAAAGATAAATAAAAATTCACATTTGTAATTGTACTACATTACTGTGATTGCATTATTTGGGACAAAAAAATACAAATGAAAATGTATTTGCAATTTAATAATGTTTTTTCCTTAACCTATAAGTACACAATTAAAATTCTTATTGGGTAAAACAATATTATTCCTCCCATTTTCAATTATGTTTCTTCATTGTTGTCATTGTTGTCATGCGTTGTCATGCGTTGTCATGCGTTGTCATGCGTTGTCCTGCCAACTTTCTTAACAGTTTGGCCTGTCAATCGATCACTGTAGGTGGGGGGGTTTTAGGGAAGGGGGCATGATGTTTATGAGTCACAGATTTGGTAGGGTTTCAGACCCATCTATTTGTTTTTGGGGGTGGGATTTTCAGGGAAGGGAGTAGATTAGTAAACTAGTCATCAAAACATGTTTTCTATATAATTTATTGTGGCAAAAGGTAAGAAGGATTGTTGTGTTCTGTTCATAAATATTGATTCTCCCTGTTAAGAAACGGTACAGAATTGCAGGAAAACTGAGCCCCTCCCCCCCCACAAGCTTTTGCACCCCCACTTTCAGACAAACTCAGGCACCCATACATATCAGAATGGCCTCAGTCTCACCCTGTTCTGTTTTGCCTCATCCAGTCTCATCCAGCTGATTTTTAACAACTGCATCCACTCCAGTGTCGTATTCAGAGGTAATACTGTAACATCAGTGGTAAAGATGAGAAATAGTGACTGTGTATTATTTTGTGTGTATTTATTTAACCTTTATTTAAACATGGAGTCACATTGAGATTAAACATCTATTTTTACAAAGATATCTCTGTACACGATACAACAAAAACAGAATATTAAAACAACATACACACGTGTATTTAAAACAATATAATTCAGCACAATAAGAATAAACATTTAATAAAAGCGATCACATTCAACTACATAATCAATCTATAATGTAAAATGCCTGAGTGACTCCAGCACATCTAACTGCAGTGAATTCTGCAGATTGTTCCACAAAGTAGGGATACATTTTTTTTTTTTTAATGCAGATTTTCCCAAATCTGTGGAGACTGGAGGGATCTCTACTGTTATCCATTCCTGTGAAAGGGTTTGGTAACTTCTTATTTTTTTAAAAATCTTAATTAACGACGTTACATATAGAGGGAGTTTCAGTCAGATTGCTTTGTA
This sequence comes from Oncorhynchus clarkii lewisi, assembly GCF_045791955.1. Classification (NCBI taxonomy): domain Eukaryota; kingdom Metazoa; phylum Chordata; class Actinopteri; order Salmoniformes; family Salmonidae; genus Oncorhynchus; species Oncorhynchus clarkii. Next base: position 65,003,652 of record NC_092164.1, read on the forward strand.
CATAAAAGAGAATGAAGCTTTCTTCTTACAGACAGAAAGAGGTTCATCCCACATTTTTTATACAGACTACAATGATGAGTCCTAAAATGGTCCCCTGTGATAAAACCTAATGCTGAATGGTAGACAGTGTCCAAGTGTTTTAATATCACAATATCACCAAAATCCAATACAGGGAGAAATGTTGTTTGAACAATCTTTCTCCTATTTTTAATGCGTGATTTATTTTGATAGTTTTTTTTATCTTGGATCTTAGCTTCTTAGTCAGATTTTTGATATGCGTTACGAAGGACAACTTCCAGTTACGAAGGACAACTTCCAGTTACGAAGGACAACTTGTCATCAATCCAGACACCCAGGTACTTATATTGACAAACACGCTTAATTTGGGCTCCATTTATAGGGCACATATACAGGTCCTCATGGTCAACATTACGTGACCTAGAGATCAGCACGAGCTTGGTTTTACTTGTATATAACACTAATTTATGATCTGTACGTGATTTCTGAATTGAATCAAAGTCATGCTGAAGTTCACAAATGGCCTGCTGCACCGAGGTGGCACAGGAATACAAAACTGTGTCATCTGCATAGAGACGAATGTTACAAGTATTAAGTGTTTCCTATTTCATTAATATACAAGGTGAACAATAATGGACCTAAAATAGAACCCTGAGGAACACCTTTTTGAATCTCAAGAAATTCAGATTTCACCCCATCTATTAAGATGGCCTGAGTTCTGTCGCTAAAATAATTCAGATTAAACCCCATCTATCAAGATGGCCTGAGTTCTGTCGCTAAAATAATTCAGATTAAACCCCATCTGTCAAGATGGCCTGAGTTCTGTCGCTAAAATAATTCAGATTTAACCCCGTCTATGAAGATGGGCCGAGTTCTGTTGCTAAGATAATTCTGAAACCATAAACAGGCTGTATATCTCAGGCCGACTCTTGATAATTCCTTCAGCAAAACAGAATGATCCACAGTGTCAAATGCCTTTGACAGGTCAATGAACAAGGCAGCACATTAACCAAGGATTCAAGAATCTTAGCTAAACAAGGTAGTCTTGAAATGGGGCTATAGTTGTCAAGATCCTTTGTATCCTCACCCTTATGGGGCGATAGTTGTCAAGATCCTTTGTATCCCCACCCTTATGGGGCGATAGTTGTCAAGATCCTTTGTATCCTCACCCTTATGGGGCGATAGTTGTCAAGATCCTTTGTATCCCCACCCTTATGGGGCGATAGTTGTCAAGATCCTTTGTATCCTCACCCTTATGGGGCGATAGTTGTCAAGATCCTTTGTATCCCCACCCTTATGGGGCGATAGTTGTCAAGATCCTTTGTATCCTCACCCTTATGGGGCGATAGTTGTCAAGATCCTTTGTATCCCCACCCTTATGGGGCGATAGTTGTCAAGATCCTTTGTATCCCCACCCTTATGGGGTGATAGTTGTCAAGATCCTTTGTATCCCCCACCCTTATGGGGCGATAGTTGTCAAGATCCTTTGTATCCTCACCCTTATGGGGCGATAGTTGTCAAGATCCTTTGTATCCCCACCCTTATGGGGCGATAGTTGTCAAGATCCTTTGTATCCCCACCCTTATGGGGTGATAGTTGTCAAGATCCTTTGTATCCCCCACCCTTATGGGGCGATAGTTGTCAAGATCCTTTGTATCCCCACCCTTATGGGGCGATAGTTGTCAAGATCCTTTGTATCCCCACCCTTATGGGGCGATAGTTGTCAAGATCCTTTGTATCCCACCCTTATGGGGCGATAGTTGTCAAGATCCTTTGTATCCCCACCCTTATGGGGCGATAGTTGTCAAGATCCTTTGTATCCCCACCCTTATGGGGCGATAGTTGTCAAGATCCTTTGTATCCCCACCCTTAAGGGGCGATAGTTGTCAAGATCCTTTGTATCCCCACCCTTATGGGGCGATAGTTGTCAAGATCCTTTGTATCCTCACCCTTATGGGGCGATAGTTGTCAAGATCCTTTGTATCCCCACCCTTATGGGGCGATAGTTGTCAAGATCCTTTGTATCCCCACCCTTATGGGGCGATAGTTGTCAAGATCCTTTGTATCCCCACCCTTATGGGGCGATAGTTGTCAAGATCCTTTGTATCCCCACCCTTATGGGGCGATAGTTGTCAAGATCCTTTGTATCCCCACCCTTATGGGGCGATAGTTGTCAAGATCCTTTGTATCCTCACCCTTATGGGGCGATAGTTGTCAAGATCCTTTGTATCCCCACCCTTATGGGGCGATAGTTGTCAAGATCCTTTGTATCCTCACCCTTATGGGGCGATAGTTGTCAAGATCCTTTGTATCCCCACCCTTATGGGGCGATAGTTGTCAAGATCCTTTGTATCCTTACCCTTATGGGGCGATAGTTGTCAAGATCCTTTGTATCCCCACCCTTATGGGGCGATAGTTGTCAAGATCCTTTGTATCCTCACCCTTATGGGGCGATAGTTGTCAAGATCCTTTGTATCCCCACCCTTATGGGGCGATAGTTGTCAAGATCCTTTGTATCCCCACCCTTATGGGGCGATAGTTGTCAAGATCCTTTGTATCCCCACCCTTATGGGGCGATAGTTGTCAAGATCCTTTGTATCCCACCCTCATGGGGCGATAGTTGTCAAGATCCTTTGTATCCCCACCCTTATGGGGCGATAGTTGTCAAGATCCTTTGTATCCCCACCCTTATGGGGCGATAGTTGTCAAGATCCTTTGTATCCCCACCCTTATGGGGCGATAGTTGTCAAGATCCTTTGTATCCCCACCCTTATGGGGCGATAGTTGTCAAGATCCTTTGTATCCCACCCTTATGGGGCGATAGTTGTCAAGATCCTTTGTATCCCCACCCTTATGGGGCGATAGTTGTCAAGATCCTTTGTATCCCACCCTTATGGGGCGATAGTTGTCAAGATCCTTTGTATCCTCACCCTTATGGGGCGATAGTTGTCAAGATCCTTTGTATCCCCACCCTTATGGGGCGATAGTTGTCAAGATCCTTTGTATCCTCACCCTTATGGGGCGATAGTTGTCAAGATCCTTTGTATCCCCACCCTTATGGGGCGATAGTTGTCAAGATCCTTTGTATCCTCACCCTTATGGGGCGATAGTTGTCAAGATCCTTTGTATCCCCACCCTTATGGGGCGATAGTTGTCAAGATCCTTTGTATCCCACCCTTATGGGGCGATAGTTGTCAAGATCCTTTGTATCCCCACCCTTATGGGGCGATAGTTGTCAAGATCCTTTGTATCCCCACCCTTATGGGGCGATAGTTGTCAAGATCCTTTGTATCCCACCCTTATGGGGCGATAGTTGTCAAGATCCTTTGTATCCCCACCCTTATGGGGCGATAGTTGTCAAGATCCTTTGTATCCTCACCCTTATGGGGCGATAGTTGTCAAGATCCTTTGTATCCTCACCCTTATGGGGCGATAGTTGTCAAGATCCTTTGTATCCTCACCCTTACGTGGATTTCCATGCTTTTGGAGCACTTCCTAATAACAATGTGAAATAAAAAACGAATGAAAACTCCTGACCAGCATTTTCAGTATCATTCAATAGAGTTTCACCATCTACATCCAAACTACTTTTTTTTTCAAGAGCTGGCTTTGAAATACATTCAAATATCAATCCCGCAGAGATAAAATGGTTATTAAATGCATGAATGATATCAATTTTGTCAGTAATAGGACCAGAATCTAAATGAATGTCTTGGGAAGAGAGAGAGAAGAGGAGACACAAGCCTTCAGTGATTTAACAGCTTTCCAAAATGTAGCTGGGTTCCCTGTACATTCACACATATCAATGGACAAACATATTTGTGACTTTGTGACACATTTACTCAGTCGGTGCGGATGTTACCGATTCACCAATAATATCCCTAAGTGAGTTAGTGTCTGACTAGCCTCTGAAGCCCAGGATTTCTCACGCTAGGACAGGGGGTTTGGAAGTAGGTGATGTCATCGACATTACAACTACAGAGCCGTGTGAGAGTATATTTGTAGCCATTGTACTGTATGGCATGTTGACATTCTAGGGATTTGCCTATGACTGAACGGCTATATTTAGCGCTTCCTTATTTGGAGCGTGAGGATATTTGAATAGATAAGTACTAATAATGAAGGGGCAACATTATGTCACACACATTATGGAAACAAGGAACAACAAACATCCCATATAAATCCCAGAACTACAATCTAACTGTCACGCCCTGACCTTAGAGAGACGTTTTATTTCTCTATTTGGTCAGGTCAGGGTGTGATGTGGGGGGGGCATTCTATGTTTTGTTTTCTATGATTTTGTGTTTCTATGTTTTGGCCGGGTATGGTTCTCAATCAGGGACAGCTGTCTATCGTTGTCTTTGATTGGGAACCATACTTAGGTGGCCCTTTTGCCCTCCTTTCGTGGTGGGTAGTTAACGTTGTTTGTAGCACTAAAGCCCTGTAAGTGTCACGGTTGTTGCTCGTTTGGGTTCTTGTTTTGTTGGCGACATTCCAAAATAAAGAGGAAAATGGACGCTTGGTCCGCTTCTTTTGACGGCCGTGACGCTAACAGAAACTATTATTCATTTACATTAGTCATTCATTCAACTGGCAAAAATAAAATTAGACTGTTTGATCACAACAACAACAACAACAACAACAACAAAAGAGGTTAATAGATCACACAAAGTGAACAATTTAGTAAACAGACACTCAACAGATAAGTATTTATTAAAGTATGGGCTGAGGTGGATCAACAGAGTTAAGAGCCCTAGAAAACACATTAAAGCTTTGTAATTACAACACTTTCTGTCTAGGTGCAAAACACCTGACGATGACTGGTCCAGCATGAGTAATAAGATGATACACGCACACACACACACGCACGCACGCACACACACACACACACACACACACACACACACACACACACATTATATCAAGAACAGCTCAAATAAGGAAAGAGAAACAACGGCCCATCATTACTTTAAGACATGAAGGTCAATTCGAAAAATGTCAATAACATTGAACGTTTCTTCAAGTGCAGCCGCAAAAACCATCAAGTGCTATGATGAAATTGGCTCTCATGAGGACCGTCACAGGAAAGGAAGACCCAGAGTTACTCTCTGCTGCAAAGGATGTTCATTAGAGTTACCAGCCACAGAAATTGCAGCCCAAATAAATGCTTCACAGAGTTCAAGTAACAGACACATCTCAACATCAACTGTTCAGAGGAGACTGTGTGAATCAGGTCTTCATGGTCTAATTGCTGAAAAAAAAACACTACTAAAGGACACAAAAAATAAGAATAGACTTGTTTGGGCCAAGAAACACGAGCAATGGACATTAGATCAATGGACATTAGACCAATGAACATTAGACCAATGGACATTAGACCAATGGACATTAGACCAATGAACATTAGACCAATGGACATTAGATATTTGGTTTGAACCGCCGTGTCTTTGTGAGATGCAGAGTAGGTGAACGGATGATCTCCACATGTGTGGTTCCCACTGTGAAGCATGGAGGAGGAGGTGTGATGTCTTTGTGAGATGCAGAGTAGGTGAACGGATGATCTCCGCATGTGTGGTTCCCACTGTGAAGCATGGAGGAGGAGGTGTGATGTCTTTGTGAGATGCAGAGTAGGTGAACGGATGATCTCCGCATGTGTGGTTCCCACTGTGAAGCATGGAGGAGGAGGTGTGATGTCTTTGTGAGATGCAGAGTAGGTGAACGGATGATCTCCGCATGTGTGGTTCCCCTTGTGAAGCATGGAGGAGGAGGTGTGATGGTGTGGGGGTCCTTTACTAGTGACACTGTCAGTGATCTATTTAGAATTCAAGGTACACTTAACCAGCATGGTTACCACAGCATTCTGCAGCAGTAAGCCATCCCAACTGGTTTGCGCTTAGTGGGACTATCATTTGTTTTTCAACAGGACAATGACCCAATACACCTCCAGGCTGTGTAAGGGCTATGTGACAAAGAAGGAGAGTGATGGATTGCTGTATAAGATGACCTGGCCTCCACAATCACCCAACCTCAACCCATTTGAGATGGTTTGGGATGAGTTGGACCGCAGTGAAGGAAGAGCAGCCAACAAGTGCTCAGCATATGTGGGAACGCCTTCAAAAATGTTGGAAAAACATTCCTGGTGAAGCTGGTTGAGAGAATGCCAATAGTGTGCAAAACTATCATCAAGGCAAAGGGTGGCTACTTTGAAGAATCTCAAATATAAAATATATTTAGATTTGTTTAACACTTTTTTGGTTACTACTTGATTCCATGTGTTATTTCATAGTTTTGATGTCTTCACTATTATTCTACAAAATAGAAAATAGTAAAAATACAGAAAAACCCTTGAATGTGTAAGTGTGTCCAAGCTTTTGACTGGTATATAAGATCTTAAAATACTGCAGCAAAAGGATTTGAGCATTTTGTCCATAATGTTGCTTGATCGATGGTTAGGCTATTAGCTGGCTAAAAAAGTAGGCTACATGAAAAGAGCCATTCTGTTAATTTAATGTGTCAGTGTGGGTTTTCAGTGAATTCATGCCAATCACGAAGCTCATCTGCATTTACTGCGGCCCAGGACAATTATCAGCCACAAGATCCTACATCTGTGAAATGTGAATAGGTTGCAGTTTTTTTGGGGGGGATGTAACCGATGTGTTTCACCTGGCATCTCATTCCGAGACGGTGAATGTTTTTTTGTTGTTGTTTTGTTTGGAGTGTCAGTCTCTTCATCTACCTTTTTGAAAGAGGTATTTGACATATTGGAGAATTATTATAATTATTTGACACTTCCATTATGAATAGTTGGAGTAGTTCCCCCCACGTTTAGTTTACAGTCGTAAAACATATTTTCCTACTCTCGTGTCAACAGAATTATCAGTTGATGAGAAAAGGACAAACACCTTCCCACGTCTTGCTCTATTTCACGTTGTTCTCTCTATCCTCTCCCACCGCAGCTTGTTTATCCGTGGGTGAATGGGGGCGCAGTCATTCACACAGCACAGCGCTTAGTAGTGCATAGACATTGGCCCCCGTTTAGACATTCCACTTCTGCCATTGATGTACAACGCATTTGGCACAACAGTTGTGATAAAACTGAAAGTTTTTCTGCTAAAAAAAAGAAGATTATATAAGCATTGTGGAGACACACTGGTTGTAAAAGGTTGTGGAGATACTCCAGTATATTCCACAAAAAAATTATATGTTGTATTACAACCACTGTGTGTAATGTGTTGTAGTCCCTACATTATAGTTGTAGTACAGGGCCTGTGAGGGGCCAAATCTAGTACAGATGCACGGTGTGGATTCATTTCCAGTTCAGTGGAATGTAGTAATGCATCATTGCACTGTGTGGTATTACTACATACGGACCACATCAAGGCCACCACTGGAACACTGCGGAGGTGTTTACACACTGAGGAGGTGAGCTTCACCAGAAAGGGGCTGAAAGTGGGGCATTTCTTGGTGACTGATTTGATGAGAGAGAGAGAGAGAGAGAGAGAGACAGAGAGAGAGAGAGAGAGAGAGAGACAGACAGAGAGAGAGAGAGAGAGAGAGAGAGAGAGAGAGAGAGAGAGAGAGAGAGAGAGAGAGAGAGAAAGAGACAGAGAGAGAGAGAGACAGAGAGAGAGAGAGAGAGAGAGAGAGAGAGAGAGAAAGAGAGAGAGAGAGAGAGACAGAGATAGAGAGAGAGAGAGAGAGAGAGAGACAGAGAGAGAGAGAGATCACATAAGGTCCAGGGGAAGTCCCATTTTTTTTACCTATTAGCTTTGATTCAATTTCAACTTGAACCATCAGAGCTTTAAAAGTTGGTTTTAAAATCATGTACTGTACATAACTGTCAGCTGATTATAGCCTCAACACTGATAACATTGATAGCAAAAAAAATAATGAATCCAGAAACATAACCATATCATATGAAACATTCAAAGATGCTATTAAAGGTATTTCCAAAGACAGAAGAAAGAACGTTTTCGTCAGTATCACGTGAAAGTCACTCTATTAGCTGAAAAATACCACGAAGAAGAGTTGACCTTAAGACAGGGAAGTAAAACCTACAACCGCATTAAACCAAAAAGGGGGATTTGAAAGATGGAAGGCCATTCTAGACAATAAGATATTTGGACTTCAAACATTGGTGTTTCTGTGAAATATCGAGAAGAAGGAACAGTCACTATTGTGGAGTGTTGGCATTCCCCCCCCCCCCCCCCCATTTCTATTGGTCTTATGCTTCGATCACACCGACAGCGTCATTACATTTTTAGTACACAAGAATTACATTAATTTCCAATGAAACGCTGGGTTTGCCTTGCACCATTGCGTTGCAGAGGCAGTTGCAGTGCGTTCTGGGTGATGCATAAATCGGATTTATCCAACATACGCTTCAAACGGTACGCTGTATGGATGGTAGCAGGAATGTGTGAATGTTTAACTTTTGTAGCGTACATATCTAGATCATGCTGCGTGCTATTTTGTTCAATGACGCTGTCGGTGTAGTCGAGGCGATTAGTATTGGTTTGAGAATGATGCAATAAGCCCTTCCTGCCCTGAAGCTCAGTATCATAGGAAAAAAAAAATATATATGACTGTGTATTATTGAGAAAGAGTAGAAAGAATATACGTGGGAGAGAAAGGAGGACGTGAGAAAGGAGATTAGAAGGAGTGAGAGGAAGGTGGTCACAGGTGTGACCATTAAAGGTGAAACATACCAGCTAAAGAGAGACAGGAGGAAAAGGGACATTCAGAGCTCTGACTAAGTGAAACTGTGGCTTCCTTTCCATCCAGGCTTTTGGAACCATTACGCTACTGGTGTTGGGGGGGGGGGGGGGGTGAGTGGCAAATATTGGTCCACTTGTGGTTTAAAATTAGGTTAGATAAGGATTGCATTTTAGTCAATCTCTCATTCAATCTCCCTCTGAGATACTTGTATCGCTTGGCACCAGTTGCAAAGTTTCAAATGAAATGTAGTTTAAATGACAACAAATATAATGGTAATAGACATAGTCAAACAGTTGAAAGGCCTAACTGTTGAAAATGCCATGGATGGAAGTGAGATAGAATAGAAGCACATGGCTGTGAATGACCCAGAACTTATCTACTTGTAGCCCCACCTTTTCAATGACTCACAACTTCTTTACATTTAGGCCCAACTTGTGGTCATGTCTGTTATTTAAACAAATTATTTAACCATCATTTAAACTAAGCAAGTCAGTTATTAAAGAACAAATTCTTATTTACGATGACTGGCCTACTGTCATTGTAAACGTGTGTAACATGTCCACACAAGTGTAACATGCCCAAACAATTTCAGCTCAAGGTGAGTTATACTGTGTAGGTGTAGATGCTCGATTTAAGTTATTTGATCTTAACTTTGATTCTTACATTTGTGGATATGTTGATGTTAGCTTTTGAAATATCAATTTGAACAACACCTCACATCCTAATATAGCTTTCTGCTTTTCAGTTTCACCTAACTATTGCAATTCTGTGAATTCCAAAATTGGAAACAGCTGACTTTATGTTTTTGTTTTGTATGCGTAATTATAATCATTTTCTAGATAGACATTTAGAATTCATTTTCTCAGCAGTAGTCATCTGAATTAGGCCCAAATGTGAGTTGATGACACTAACCACGTTTCCATCCAACCATTTTATGTGGATGAATTACCTGACGCATTAAAAAAATCAAGACACGGTTGACGGAAACATGAAATGCCGGAACAATTTTATAAATGCTGACAGACAATTTGTTCGTTCGTTCCATGGTGGGATCTTTTTTTTGTCTCGTTAAAATTAATTATGCAAGAAATGCCTGTGGAAATAACCATCCAAGTAAACATGGAGCCACGCGATATGTTGTGTGATCCTCCAACTACGACTCGAAAAAGAATGCAGTTTACTAGGCTACAGATGAAATAAGTTGTGGTGAATGTGCAAGGTGATGAGCTTGATGCTCCATTTCAATAAATATCGATGGTCTTATTCTGGTGACATGATGATCGATGGTCTTATCGCTCTTGTCCATAATAATCTCATAATATGAAGTAGCCTACCAGCAATATATCTACGAGCTGTTGGCTAGAGCGCATACGCTAAGACCAAAGTGCGCACATTTGGTATATAACGTAACGCAACAGTTTTAAAAATGCGATGGAAACCTATTTAACTAGTATTTTCATTCGGTACATGGGAAATTAATGGCAAAGGTTATTTTTATGAGCACTGCTGCCTCATCACGCACATCCTTTTATCCGTAAAAAGCAGTGGTGTAAAGTACTTAAGTAAAAATACTTGAAAGTACTACTTAAGTCATTTTTTGGGGGGGTATCTGTACTTTACTATTTATATTTTTTGACAACTTATACTTTACCACATTCCTAAAGAAAATGATGTACTTTTTAATCCGTACATTTTCCCACTCAATACCGTACACCCCTGGTCATCCCTACTGCCTCTGATATGGCGGAGTCACTAAACACATCCTTCTTTGCAAATGATGTCTGAGTGTTGGAGCGTGCCCCCTTGCTATCCGTAAATAAAAATACAAAATTAGTGCCGTCTGGTTTGCCTGATATAAGGAATTTGAAATTAGTTATACTTTAACTTTTGATACCTATGTATATTTAAAACCAAATACTTTTAGACTTTGACTCAAGTAGATTTTTACTGGGTGACTTTTCTAAGGTATCTTTACTTTTACTCAAGTATAATATTTGGATACCTTTTCCACCACTGGTAAAAAGTCAGTTTGATGGAAACGCATCTCTGGTGGGAAAATGCATATATAGTTTTTATTTATTTATTATTGCCGATTTTAGAATATTCGCATGAAAATCTGTTGCAAATTGGATGGAAACCTCGCTACTAAACACACAAGTTCGCATATTAGGTTAGAGCGTTGGACTAGTAACCGGAAGGTTGCAAGTTCATATCCCCGAGCTGACAAGGTCGTTCTGCCCCTGAACAACCCACTGTTCCTAGGCCATCATTGAAAATAAGAATTTGTTCTTAACTGACTTGCCTAGTTAAATAAAGGTAAAATAATAAAAATATTCACTAAGGAGGAAGTGAAATGTTAGCATTGCATGCTAAAACGTTACCCACCATGCATAAATTAACACATTCTATATTTTATCTATGTGGAGGAAGTGAAGAGGCTGATCTTTTACATTTTTTAAATTAGGATGTTTCCAACTCTGGATGAGTGTAGGCTATAGTGTTCCAAATGGCAACTTATGCCCTACATAGTGCCCTAACTTTTGACCGGGACTTATAGGGCTATTTGGGATACACTCACTCAATGATTAGTTTGACTCATTAAACTCTTCCGCTGTATTGAGTGGGTTTGAATGACATGGGCCAAGGGCTTATCTGACACCAGAAATAACATCTGAGTCAAAGCCTAAAGGAACAAAGTGGCTCATCTTCAATAAGTCACATTATGATGTCATCTTATGATGTCATCTTCCAAAGGCAGGAAGTTGTTGGCTTTGATACAATAAGGCTTATCAATTATGTCACCTTATCTCACCACATAATGAAAATGATTTTGGTCTCAAATTGACAATCCTTTGCATTTGATTTCATAATTTGTGGAAACTTAAAACACAACTGTGTATTATGTATATTTTAGTGGGCAGACAATAACCCCTTAGCCACCAGTCTATAGGGAGGAGGTCAGAGACCTGGCCGGATGGTGCCAGAATAACAACCTATCCCTCAACGTAACCACGACTAAGGAGATTATTGTGGACTACAGGAAAAGGAGGACTGAGCATGCTCCCATTCTCATCGACGGGGCTGTAGTGGAGCAGTTTGAGAGCTTCAAGTTCCTTGGTGTCCACATCAACGACAAACTAGAATGGTCCAAACATACCAAGACAGTCGTGAAGAGGGCACGACAAAGCCTATTCCCCCTCAGGAAACTAAAAAGATTTGGCATGGGTCCTCAAATCCTCAAAAGGTTCTACAGCTGCAACATCGAGATCCTCTCTACTACCGTATGGCAAGCGGTACCGGAGTGCCAAGTCTAGGACAAAAAGGCTTCTCAACAGTTTTTACCCCCAAGCCATAAGACTCCTGAACAAGTAATCAAATGGCTACCTGGACTATTTGCATTGTGTGACCCCCCAACCCCTCTTTTTACACTACTGCTACTCTCTGTTTATCATATATGCATAGTCACTAACCATATTTACATGTACATACTACCTCAATCAGCCTGACCAACCGGTGTCTGTATGTAGCCTTGCTACTTTTATAGCCTCACTACTGTAAATAGCCTGTCTTTTTACTGTTGTTTTATTTCTTTACTTACCTATTGTTCACCTAATACCTTTTTTGCACTGTTGGTTAGAGCCTGTAAGTAAGCATTTCACTGGAAGGTACCTGTTGTATTCAGCATTGCACTGTAAGGTACCTGTTGTATTCAGCGCACGTCACAAATAAACTTTGATTTGATTTGATTAGAATACCAGCAGTCTTCTTTCTTGCAGAGATCCCTGATGACAGAGATAGAGGACAGGTTGCGCGCATTTTAAGGACTCTGGGAGCGTTCATGAGCCACCTGGGCGCGTTCATGAGCCTCCTTGGCGCGTTCATGAGCCACATTGGCGCGTTCATGAGCCACATTGACGCGTTCATGAGCCACATTGGTGCGTCGATGAGCCTCTTTTGCGCGTTCGTGAGCCCACTCGGCGCGTTCATGAGCCCCCTCTGCGCGTTCACGAGCCATCTGGGCGCGTTCATGAGCCTCCTTTGCTTTCCTAACAACCAAATCGAACTGTACAGCGACAGCCCGGACCCGTTCGCCGTAGGGCAGTGTATAAATGTACAGATTGTACTTCAGGCTCATCGTGGCTGTTTTACACGAACTGATAAGATGTGCAATATTGGCATCTAAAGTTTTTATTTTATGTCATTGTTTATTTACTTGAGTTTTTGTAAGTTTTTGAAAGTTTAGTGGGCTACGCTTTTATAAAGATCCGTGTTTTTGTTGTTGTATAATGGTATTATTGGGTTACGGGGGTATAGTATTGATACAATATTACCACTACAATGGCCGGACCGTTTTGATACTGTAGCTAGTTACTGTTGCTCATTGATAACATAGTTAAGTGACTGTAAAATCAGTGGCCAATGTTGTTCTATCTTTAAGGGACGAGGTTGCTAGCTAGCTTTGCTAACAGTGTTATTGTTAAACCTCTAGCTGGCTGCACGTTAGCAAGCAATAAAACACATGCGGGAGCACTGATTTATTACTACGAGAGACTACTTTTTTAAAGGAATTTGGAAACCACTGTTGATGTAAACCACATTTTCCCTGAAAGGATTACAGTTTTGGATCAAAACCTGATTTCATTTACAAAATCGCTGGGAAGGTAACGTTATTCTAGTCGTTTTCTGCAGCCAGAACGAACAGCTTTTCATTCGGGACATTCGCCGTTAAGTTTACCATCTCTGGTTACACGTGATGTCCATTTACAACATGACTGAGGAGAGGTTCAGCCAAATACAGTTGTGCATGACGTCTGTGTATTGACAATCATTCAATCCCTTCCTCGGTTTGCAAAAAAAATGCAAAGTGACAGTTCTTAATTAAAGCTGACAGAAAAAAAAGTATATATGTAACCTACATTATATTCTTAAGTGTTTACTATTTTGGATAGAAGATCACCGAGCAGTTTGAAACACTACAATACATGAATAGGCCTAAAACACACACAAGATCAATAGATATTTTACTGTTAGTGTGGCATGAATCAAACCTCCCATCTCCTCTTTTTAAAAATTGTTGTTTTGTTATTTTATTCTTTAATGCAGGTCAGATCCTCAATCTCTAATTGCAGCAGTAATTGATGAACTTGGAAGAGCCTCAGCCAAGGTGTGTGCGTGTGCGCTACAGCCTATATTTGTGTTGCCGTAGGCCCTAGTTTCATTCACTGTATTGTCTTTTCCCCCAGGCCCAATACTTGACAGCACCAATCACAAGTGCATCAAAGCTGCAGACCAACAAGCACCATCTCTACCTGCTGAAAGACAGAGAAAGCAACGGGTACCCCTACCTGCCTACCTACCTACCTACCTACCTGCCTACCTACCTCACTCATCATCACAGAACAGCTCCTGGTTTCTATCCTTTTTCTAGAACATAGAAATAGTATTACTAGAACGGGAAAAGCCTCTTAACTCCTCACTCCCCGTCACAGATTAGATTAGAACATGTAATCCTCTACTATGGAGGACATTTTGTCCAGCATAAGACACAAGAACACGCATGCACATCTGTTTCGAACCTCTTTTTTGGAAGTCCTTCAAGAATTCATGTTTGTTCATCATCATAGAGTAGCAAAAGCTTTTCAAGGCCACCTTGACATGTCCACTACTGTCACGTCTGTCACGTCTGTCTGTCTGTCACGTCTGTCTGTCTGTCTGTCTGTCTTTCTTTCTTTCTTTCTTTCTTTCTTTCTTTCTTTCTTTCTTTTAGTTGTGAGGTCACACAGGAGGCACAGTGTTAGTGGTTTGACAAGAAACGGTGTGGTGCTGAAACCAACACTATACTAGTTCTGGTTTCTCTCAGTGGAATTCACTCAAATGGAAAACTAGGTTAATCATTTTGTGATTTCAACCCTCCTCTCGCTTCCCAATGTAGCAGCTTGACTGTAACACTCCCCTCTCTCTCTCTCTCTTTCTCCCCCACGCACACAGAGGAAGGGGACTTGCAGTGGGTTTTCTAAAAGTTGGCTGTAAGAAGTTATTTCTGCTTGTGAGTCCCACTTTCTTTACTTGTGTGTTCCCACAATGTATTTAATGCAACATATGCGAAAGTTTGTTCCTAATAATGCAAAAGTGTGTTCCCTGTTTGCAACATTTCAGTAGTAAAAGGAGGTTTCAGCTCATTTCGAATGTAGGGCTGTGACGGTCATGGGATTTTGGATGATGGGAATTGGCCGGACAAATGGCCTTGTTCACCGTAATAACCATTATAGCGAAAACATTTTAATTTAAGCACATCTTCTCCTCTCCTCCGCTCCTGACTGAGTGTAACAGTATAACTTTACCCCGTCCCCTCGCGAACCAGGGACCCTCTGCACACATCAACAACAGTCACCCCTCGAAGCATCGTTACCCATCGCTCCACAAAAGCCGCGGCCCTTGCAGAGCACTACTACTTCAAGGACTCAGAGCAAGTGACGTCACCGATTGAAACGCTATTTAGCGCGTACCACCGCTAACTAAGCTAGCCGTTTCACATCCGTTACATGAGCATGTGCTGCCATATACACTGAACAAAAATATGAAACGCAACATGTAAAGTGTTTGTCCCATCTTTCATGAGCTGAACAAAAAAAATACCAGAAATGTTTATTTTACGCACAGAAAGCTTATTTCTCTCAAATGTTGTGCACAGATTTGTTTATATCCCAGTTAGTGAGCATTTCTCCTTTGCCAAGGTAATTAAATCCACTTGACAGGTGTTGCATATCAATAAGCTGATTAAACAGCACGATAATTACACAGGTGCACCTTGTGCCGGGGACAATAAAAGCCCATTTTAAAAAATGTGCCGTGTTTTGCTACACAACAAAAATGCCACAGATGTCTCAAGTTTTGAGGGAGCGTTCAATTGGCATGTTGACTGCAGGAAGGTTTACCAGAGCTGTTGCCAGAGAATTGAATGTTCATTTGCCAGAGAATTGAATGTTCATTTGCCAGAGAATTGAATGTTCAATTGCCAGAGAATTGAATGTTCATTTGCCAGAGAATTGAATGTTCATTTGCCAGAGAATTGAATGTTCATTTGCCAGAGAATTGAATGTTCATTTGCCAGAGAATTGAATGTTCATTTGCCAGAGAATTGAATGTTCATTTTTTTTTACTTTAACCTTAGTTCAATGTCATTTTAGAGAATTTGGCAGTGTGTCCAACAAACCTCACAACCGTGTAACCATGCCAGCCCAGGACCTCCATCTGGCTTCTTCACCTGTGGGATCATCTGGGGTGGGAGTGCTGAGGAGTATATCTGTCTGTAATAAGCCGTCTTGTGGGGAAATACTCATTCTGATTGGCCGGGCCTGGCTCCCCAGTGGGTGGGGAGGCCCACCCAGGCCCACCCATGGCTGCACCACTGCCCTGCTCCATAGAGTAGGGCCTCGTGAATTTATTTACATTGACTTGATTTCCTGAAATGTAGTGTAACTCAGTAAAATATTTGAAATTGCTCCATGTTGCATTTTTATATTTTTGTTTGGTCTAAATAGAATGAAAAGAACAGGTGTCCCCATTCAAGTCATAGCTGGTATAGTGGGTGGACTGGAGGCCATTGGGAGTGTACCCATCGGAGTAAACCAGAGAATTAACACGATTGTTGAGAGAATTTCAGCAAACTACTAAGATAAAGCATAACTGTCATTCTATTAATTTAGATGTTATAGAAACTGCTTTTCCCGACCGCTGGTCACGTTTTCAATGCTAATCCTGTAGAATCCAGCAATGGCACTGGTCCCATGAATCTGTTTATTTTCAAACGCTTCCACATGGGAATGAATATTTTACTCCCCCTTCTTTAACCTAGCCATAGGTGTGATAAAGATGTCAATGGAAATCGACCAAAACAATGGAAACGATCCTCAATCTGTTCATTGCAAAATTAGCCTACATTGTTTATACAGTATTGTTTATACAGGCTATTGTTTATACAGGATGTGTATTTCACACTATGTTGAGGTTAAAATCAGAGTATAATGCTCGTATGGATGTCAACCCCAATACGTGTCCATGTCATCGTCACCAATTAACTGCATAACAGTTAAAAACGACTATGACTATCACCACTGAGCTTTGTACGCTAGCTATGCTACCAGTTTATACGAACAGGAGTTAGCATTTAGCAGTAACTTATTCTAAACATGAAAAAAGGGGTCAACTTCTAAATGTTATGCAGTGAAAACAGCCAGATATTTACACAAATCCAGACTTTATTAACCTTCATTATGTGCTTGTTACAATACATCAATCATTACGGAGTTGACAAATATCCACTTTAGTTAGATCAGATTTGTTGAATGCCCGTCCGCCATCTTTCTTTTATCCTCAACGGTCGGCATTCCATTGACCTCTTTACCAATTTGAGTTTGCCAGTCACATGACCAGGGTTAGAGGTTCTATTCATTCTATTTACCAGTCACATGACCAGGGTTAGAGGTTCTATTCATTCTATTTGCCAGTCACATGACCAGGGTTAGAGGTTCTATTCATTCTATTTACCAGTCACATGACCAGGGTTAGAGGTTCTATTCATTCTATTTACCAGGGTTAGAGGTTCTATTCATTCTATTTACCAGGGTTAGAGGTTCTATTCATTCTATTTACCAGTCATATTACCAGGGTTAGAGGTTCTATTCATTCTATTTACCAGTCATATTACCAGGGTTAGAGGTTCTATTCATTCTATTTACCAGTCATATTACCAGGGTTAGAGGTTCTATTCATTCTATTTACCAGTCACATGACCAGGGTTAGAGGTTCTATTCATTCTATTTACCAGTCATATTACCAGGGTTAGAGGTTCTATTCATTCTATTTACCAGGGTTAGAGGTTCTATTCATTCTATTTACCAGTCATATTACCAGGGTTACAGGTTCTATTCATTATATTTACCAGTCACATGACCAGGGTTAGAGGTTCTATTCATTATATTTACCAGTCATATTACCAGGGTTAGAGGTTCTATTCATTCTATTTACCAGTCACATGACCAGGGTTAGAGGTTCTATTCATTCTATTTACCAGTCATATTACCAGGGTTAGAGGTTCTATTCATTCTATTTACCAGGGTTAGAGGTTCTATTCATTCTATTTACCAGTCATATTACCAGGGTTACAGGTTCTATTCATTCTGTTTACCAACCATATTACCAGGGTTACAGGTTCTATTCATTCTATTTACCAGTCATATTACCAGGGTTATGGGTTCTATTCATTATATTTACCAGTCATATTACCAGGGTTAGAGGTTCTATTCATTCTATTTACCAGTCATATTACCAGGGTTAGAGGTTCTATTCATTCTATTTACCAGGGTTAGAGGTTCTATTCATTCTATTTACCAGGGTTAAAGGTTCTATTCATTCTATTTACCAATCATATTACCAGGGTTAGAGGTTCTATTCATTCTATTTACCAGGGTTAGAGGTTCTATTCATTCTATTTACCAGGGTTAAAGGTTCTATTCATTCTATTTACCAGTCATATTACCAGGGTTACAGGTTCTATTCATTCTATTTACCAGTCATATTACCAGGGTTACAGGTTCTATTCATTCTGTTTACCAGTCATATTACCAGGGTTAGAGGTTCTATTAATTCTATTCACCAGTCAAATTACCAGGGTTAGAGGTTCTATTCATTCTGTTTACCAGTCATATTACCAGGGTTAGAGGTTCTATTCATTCTATTTACCAGTCATATTACCAGGGTTAGAGGTTCTATTAATTCTATTTACCAGTCATATTACCAGGGTTACAGGTTCTATTCATTCTATTTACCAGTCATATTACCAGGGTTAGAGGTTCTATTCATTCTATTTACCAGTCATATTACCAGGGTTAGAGGTTCTATTAATTCTATTTACCAGTCATATTACCAGGGTTACAGGTTCTATTCATTCTATTTACCAGTCATATTACCAGGGTTAGAGGTTCTATTCATTAAATTTACCAGTCATATTACCAGGGTTAGAGGTTCCAAGCCGGTTCTATTCATTCTATTTACCAGTCACATTACCAGGGTTAGAGGTTCCCAGCCTGTTCTATTCATTATATTTCTATGTGCTGCGCTGCTGCTGATCATTCAGTCAGCTGTTTGTTTGACAAAAAAAAAAAATATATATATATATATTTATTTTTAATCGGTTATGTCGGTTGTGTTTTATTTTCAGAATGGTGTTCATCCATAACCGTCGGTTACACGGTTATACAGGAATTGTGCCAGCCTCATTCAAATGTCCTAGTTTCCCTCACTATGGTTACTCGTAATTGCTCCTGAGGGGATTAATCAAGTTGAATTAAATTCAATTGAGAATTGACTTGACTTGAATTTAATTGAATGTATTGTAATGCCTCCCTAGGACCAGCGAGGGGCGCATGTTGAGACGGAGCCTCTGTGTGTCTTGGATTTCTTTGTGACAGAGCACCTTCAGAGGCACGGCTACGGACTGGAGCTGTTTAGCTTCATGCTGCAGGTGAGACAGAGACCAAGTATTGATGCAGGGTTGGGGTTTACCTGGGACAGATGCAGGGTTGAGGTTTACCTGGGACGGATGAAGGGTTGGGGTTTACCTGGGACGGATGAAGGGTTGGGGTTTACCTGGGACGGATGAAGGGTTGGGGTTTACCTGGGACTGATGTTGGGTTTTACCTGGGACGGATGCAGGGTTGGGGTTTACCTGGGACAGATGCAGGGTTGAGGTTTACCTGGGACAGATGCAGGGTTGGGGTTTGCCTGGGACGGATGCAGGGTTGAGGTTTACCTGGGACAGATGCAGGGTTGGGGTTTACCTGGGACGGATGCAGGGTTGGGGTTTACCTGGGACAGATGTAGGGTTGGGGTTTACCTGGGACGGATGCAGGGTTGAGGTTTACCTGGGACAGATGTAGGGTTGGGGTTTACCTGGGACGGATGCAGGGTTGGGTTTTTACCTGGGACGGATGCAGGGTTGGGGTTTACCTGGGACGGATGCAGGGTTGGGGTTTACCTGGGACGGATGTAGGGTTGGGTTTTACCTGGTACGGATGCAGGGTTGGGGTTTACCTGGGACTGATGCAGGGTTGGGGTTTACCTGGGACGGATGCAGGGTTGAGGTTTACCTGGGACAGATGTAGGGTTGGGGTTTACCTGGGACGGATGCAGGGTTGGGTTTTACCTGGGACGGATGCAGGGTTGGGGTTTACCTGGGACGGATGTAGGGTTGGGTTTTACCTGGTACGGATGCAGGGTTGGGGTTTACCTGGGACAGATGTAGGGTTGAGGTTTACCTGGGACTGATGCAGGGTTGAGGTTTACCCAAATCTAGGGATTTCACATGACTGGGAATACAGATATGTATCTGTTGGTCACAGAAGGTAGGGGCGTGGATCAGAAAACCAGTCAGTATGTAGTGTGACCACTATTTGTCTCATGCAGCAAGACACATCTCCTTCTCATAGAGTTGATCAGGCTGTTGATTGTGGTCTGGAATGTAGTCCCACTCTTCAATGGGTGTGTGAAGTTGCTGGATATAGGCGGGAACTGGAACATGCTGTCGTACATGTCGATCCAGAGCATCCCAAACATGCTCAATGTGTGACATGTCTGGAGAGTATGCAGGCCATGGAAGAACTGGGACATTTTCAGCTTCCAGGAATTGTGTACAGATCCTTGTGGCATGGGGTCGTGCATTATCATGCTGAAACATGAGGTGATGGCGGCGGATGAATGGCACGACAATGGGCCTCTCTGTGCATTCAAATTGCCATCGATAAAATGCAATTGTGTTCATTGTCCATAGTTTATGCCTGCCCACACCATAACCCCACTGCCATCATGGTCTGTGGTTGTGAGGCCGATTGGACCTACTACCAAATTCTCTAAAATGACGTTGAAGGCGGCTTATGGTAGAAAAATGTACATTCAATTCTCTGGCAACAGGTCTGGTGGACATTACTGCAGTCTGCATGCCAATTGCACGCTCCCTCAAAACTTGAGACATGAGATTGTCTAACAAAACTGCACATTTTAAAGTGGTCTTTTTCTTGTCCTCAGCACAAGGTACTGTCGTGTCTTTGGCTCTGCAGGATTAAGTGATATGACATGCTATTCTATAAAATAATTAATATTGAGCTAATAATGTAAATGTAATTAACTAGAGAGTCGGGCACCATGAAATAATATTTATAGAGCTGTTATCTTCCGAATAAACTCTTAAAGACCTAGTAATATTTTACACCAATAGCAGTCAATATTAATCGTCACCTTAATTCAGTCTCATCTGAAAGTTGTAAATTCTCTGCACGAACCCTGGCTAACAATTTGAATCAGCAATACAAAATTGGGTTTAATTATTTATATACTAAATACCTAACTAATCACACAGAATTACACATAATTAAATTATAACTTGATTACAAATTACGTCATAAAGGAAATCGTCCCCAGCAGGCGGAACAGATATGACAGCTTGTTACACAAAAGAAAAGGGGCTGGGTTTGAGTGAAAGAGCGGGAAGACTGAGGAACAAAGGGCGAAGCTGTGCTATCGTAAATACAGCATCTTATGCATTCTAAATTACCGCCCGTTTGGAAAAGGGAAATGCAATAAATATTTACTCTGAGCTGCGCTTCGGTAGGTTGGGGGTAGATGGAAGGCCGTGTTGCCCAACCGAGTCCTTTGTCCTTTGAAGAATGTCTCTGCTGGTCAATTGAATACATTGTAGTAACGTCCTTGTGTGGTAGACGGGATACTGTGTCTGTTCCTTCCTAACCTCGTTTGCAGCGGCTGTTGCTAACTTCTGTAGTGAATAAGAGTTCAAAGTTCATACCATTCGCAACCAAAGCTCACGCTGATGTTGGCTTCATTCTGTAGTTATTATCTGAACCATTCTGACATCGGACCGTCGTCCTGACATCCTCGGAACAGGAGGTTATATTGTCATCAAGGCTTTATATAGGAAGGGAGAGGAGGGCGTGTTTGAAAAGTTTTATAGCCCATGTCCCTTCACAGGGGCGGGCCACTGATTGAGCATAGCCCTAATTTATGAAAACCCAAATCTCACATTTTAGAAGCTAAAATCACATTTCATCCCATCACAAATTATTTCATATTCAAACATTTAAATTGAACAATAATTCCATGTGAATCCGATAACTCTGATGTGTAGACTTTCCACTGTAGAGTTTATGTCATCTTATCATTGATGAGAATATCTCAGATGACAACCGAACTGACATCATATTCATTAAGTATCACCGCATATGTTCAATTGGTCGGATTACCAGAATATAGTTAATTTCCCCCCACCTTCTGATGTTCCCAGAATCTCTATGTTAACCAAGGGGTTTGCAAATGTAACATCAGTAGGGTAGAGAGAGGGAAAAGGAGAGACAGAGAGAGGGGGAGAAGAGGTATTTATGACTGTCATAAACCTACCCCCAGGCCAACGTCATGACAGTTCACCTGTGTAATGATCATGCTGTTTAATCAGCTTCTTGATATGCAACACCTGTCAGGTGGATGGATTATGTTGGCAGAGGACAAAGGCTCACTAACAGGGATATTAACAAATTTGTGCACAAAGTTTGAGAGAAATAAGCTTTTTGGATGGAACATTTCTGGGATCTTTTATTTTTATTTTGAAACATGGGATTAAACCATTTATTTTACACTTTACATGTTGTGTTTATATTTTTGTTCAGATTTTTTTATTCAAATCACTTTCTGAATTGTGACGTCAATTAGAATTGACACCCTGAAGGAATGACCACTATAGCCTGGTTACAGCTGGGGTGTATTCATTAGGAATCAAAGGGAAGCAAACGGGACGAAACGGGAATGGACCTACCTGAATTTGTCCTATAAGAAACTCTCCTTTTCGTTGCGAAACAAACATTTTTAGTGAAACGTTTTTTTTTGTTTGTTACGGTTTGCACTAATGAATACACCTCGGCTCTCACCATTGTTGAGTACAGTATTCCTGATTGATTTTTTTTTACCAGGCTATGAAAAGTAGAACGCACAGACTGGAATGTGATGGTGGCTGAGGCAGAGTCGTTGGACTAGAAATTACAGGGTGTTGCCAAGAGGCTGTTCTTCAAATGTCTGTTTGCTTGTTGAGACGTGTTGTAATTGCTATGTTTTACCTCCTTCTCTTCCCCTCCATGTTCAGCACAAAAAGGTAGAGCCAGTGATGATGGCTTACGACAGGCCCTCCCCTAAGTTCCTCTCTTTCCTGGAGAAGCATTACTGTCTGAAAAACGGTGTACCTCAGGTATGATTTGACGGCGGTCTCTCCTGTGATTGTGTCACCAGTGCTTTATATTCCTCAACTGACAGTACAGCCTCAGATAATGCAAATAGATATGAACATTTCATAAACTAACTGTTTCAGACTGAGATAAGACAGGAGGTGAAGGGGGTATTGGCTAAATAATGATTCTGGTAAACAGACTAGCTCTCATCAGGCTGGGCCCTACATCAGGCTGGGCCCTACATCAGGCTGGGCCCTACATCAGGCTGGGCCCTACATCAGACTGGGCCCTACATCAGGCTGGGCCCTACGGTTAATGATTCTGGTAAACAGACTAGCTCTCATCAGGCGGAGTCCTACAGTTAATGATTCTGGTAAACAGACTAGCTACGTGATGTCATCATCATGGGCCGGCCATCTATCATCTACCTGGGACGGATGAATGAATTATTAATATGTTTTTCAGTTTCCTCTCTCTCTCCCCTTCTGTCTCCCCTCTCCCCTTCCCTCTCTCCCTTTCCCTGTCCACTTGTCTCCCCTTCTCTCCCCTCTCCCCTTCTGTCTCCCCTTCTCTCTCCCCTTCTGTCTCCCCTTCTCTCCCCTCTCCCCTTCTGTCTCCCCTTCTGTCTCCCCTTCTGTCTCCCCTTCTCTCCCCTCTCCCCTTCTGTCTCCCCTTCTCTCCCCTCTCCCCTTCTGTCTCCCCTTCTCTCCCCCTTTCCCTGTCCACTTGTCTCCCCTTCTCTCTCCCCTTCTGTCTCCCCTTCTGTCTCCCCTTCTCTCCCCTCTCCCCTTCTGTCTCCCCTTCTCTCCCCTCTCCCCTTCTGTCTCCCCTTCTCTCCCCCTTTCCCTGTCCACTTGTCTCCCCTTCTCTCTCCCCTTCTCTCTCCCCCTTTCCCTGTCCACTTGTCCCCCTCCCCTTCTCTCTCCCCTCTCCCCTTCTCTCTCCCCTTCTGTCTCCCCTTCTCTCTCCCCTCTCCCCTTCTCTCTCCCCCTTTCCCTGTCCACTTGTCTCCCCTCCCCTTCTCTCTCCCCTCTCCCCTTCTCTCTCCCCTTCTGTCTCCCCTTCTCTCTCCCCTCTCCCCTTCTCTTACCCCCTTTCCCTGTCCACTTGTCTCCCCTCCCCTTCTCTCTCCCCTCTCCCCTTCGCTCTCCCCTTCTGTCTCCCCTTCTCTCTCCCCTCTCCCCTTCTCTCTCCCTTTCCCTGTCCACTTGTCTCCCCTTCTCTCTCCCCTCTCCCCTTCTGTCTCCCCTTCTCTCTCCCCTCTCCCCTTCTCTCTCCCCTTCTCTCTCCCCTTCTGTCTCCCCTCTCCCCTTCTCTCTCCCCTTCTCTCCCCCTTTCCTTGTCCACTTGTCTCCCCTTCTCTCTCCCCTCTCCCCTTCTCTCTCCCCTTCTCTCTCCCCTCTCCCCTTCTGTCTCCCCTTCTGTCTCCCCTTCTCTCTCCCTTTCCTTGTCCACTTGTCTCCCCTTCTCTCTCCCCTCTCCCCTTCTCTCTCCCCTCTCCCCTTCTCTCTCCCCTCCTCTCTCCCTTTCCTTGTCCACTTGTCTCCCCTTCTCTCTCCCCTCTCCCCTTCTCTCTCCCCTCTCCCCTTCTCTCTCCCCTCTCCCCTTCTCTCTCCCTTTCCTTGTCCACTTGTCTCCCCTTCTCTCTCCCCTTCTGTCTCCCCTTCTCTCTCCCCTCTCCCCTTCTCTCTCCCCTTCTCTCTCCCCTCTCCCCTTCTCTCTCCCCTCTCCCCTTCTCTCTCCCCTTCTGTCTCCCCTTCTCTCTCCCCTCTCCCCTTCTCTCTCCCCCTTTCCCTGTCCACTTGTCTCCCCTCCCCTTCTCTCTCCCCTCTCCCCTTCTCTCTCCCCTTCTGTCTCCCCTTCTCTCTCCCCTCTCCCCTTCTCTTACCCCCTTTCCCTGTCCACTTGTCTCCCCTCCCCTTCTCTCTCCCCTCTCCCCTTCTCTCTCCCCTTCTGTCTCCCCTTCTCTCTCCCCTCTCCCCTTCTCTCTCCCTTTCTCTGTCCACTTGTCTCCCCTTCTCTCTCCCCTCTCCCCTTCTGTCTCCCCTTCTCTCTCCCCTTCTTTCTCCCCTTCTCTCTCCCCTTCTGTCTCCCCTCTCCCCTTCTCTCTCCCCTTCTCTCTCCCCTTCTCTCCCCCTTTCCTTGTCCACTTGTCTCCCCTTCTCTCTCCCCTCTCCCCTTCTCTCTCCCCTTCTCTCTCCCCTCTCCCCTTCTGTCTCCCCTTCTGTCTCCCCTTCTCTCTCCCCTTCTCTCTCCCTTTCCTTGTCCACTTGTCTCCCCTTCTCTCTCCCCTCTCCCCTTCTCTCTCCCCTCTCCCCTTCTCTCTCCCCTCTCCCCTTCTCTCTCCCCTTCTCTCTCCCCTCTCCCCTTCTCTCTCCCTTTCCTTGTCCACTTGTCTCCCCTCCCCTCCTCTAGGTCAATAACTTTGTGGTGTTTGATGGTTTCTTCACCAACAGATCAGGTAATATTCCCATCTCTGTGCCAGGCTATGTCTTCATTCATTCTGGGTTATTTTCGATGAGTAGTGTTGTGCAACTAGGTTGTGTCCCAAATGGCTCCCTTTCCCCTAATGTAGTTCACTACTGCTGATCAGAGCCCGTATGAGTCCTGGTTAACAGTAGTACACTAAATAGAGAACTAGAGTGTCAGTTGTGACGCAGCCCGTTGCGCAACACTTCTCATCCAAAATAACAGCACCACTCTGGTGTAGTCAGTGTTGGCTTCCTGCCTGTGGTGGTGTGGTGACTGGTAATAGGAGCAGGGTTTGTGCTTAGCGTGGGTGTCCACACCCTCACAGGTGTCCGCTTGTGTCACGTCTAATATAGACTGGGCTGTCTCTCCTCTCTGTATCCTTGCCAAAAACAGACACTCTAAAAAAAAATTTTGCAGCTGGGTTTGTTTTTAAAATGATAATAGATGTTACATCATCCTGTCTATGCATTTATTTGGCCTTAAACCACTCAAAAGGTGTCGCACTAAAACCCAAATCTGTAGCGGCCATCTTAGTTGTGATAAAAGTGTCTGTGGAGACACATTGCCAAGACGTGCATGTAGCAGACATATCGTACACTGCGTTCAGTCTCCAGAAGCATGTCTGTCTGTACATCGTAGTATGAGATAAGCTGCAGTGCTACTTTCCTGAAGTAATATATTGTAGTTTTTTATTTTATTTAATTTTTTACATTTTTGTTAAATGAACAAAAGTAGGCTACAAAAAAAAAGAAAAAACTAGTTCCCCATTTGCACCCTCCAGTATATAGGATATTTTTGGAGAGTCACTACTAACCCTGGGAAGTTCTGTAAAGTGCACTACTTGTTCTTATTGCGTTTCTCCATACGCCGGCTTTTGTTTCACCAAACTTTCCCAGGCTCGCCTCCCTCCCCTCTGCCGGATCAGAGAATGTACGGCTTTTTGTAAGGAACTCTCTTTCTCTTTTACTCCTCCTCGTTCCTCACATCCCCACTTTCTTTCTCGTTTAGCTGCTCTATCCTTTCATTGATGTCAGGGCCCCTCTTTTTCTCTGAGAAAGAGGACGAGAAACAAGGGCCCTGACATAAACAAAGGGATCTCTGTCTCTCTCTCTGTCTCTCTCTCTCTCTGTCTCTCTCTCTCTCTCTCTCTGTCTCTCTCTCTCTCTGTCTCTCTCTCTCTCTCTCTCTCTCTCTCTCTGTCTCTCTCTTGCTCTCTCTCTCCGTCTCTCTCTCTCTCTCTCTCTCTGTCTCTCTCTCTCTCTCTCTGTATCTCTCTCTGTCTCTCTCTCTCTCTCTGTCTCTCTCGCTCCCTCTGTCTCTCTATGTCTCTCTCTCCCTTTCTCTCTCTCTCTCTCTCTCTCTCTCTCTCCTGTTTTCCTGTTTCTTCTGTCTCTCTCTCTCTGTCTGTGTGTGTGTGTGTGCTTGCTCTTCTGTATCACTACCCTGCTTCTCTCCCAGCTGGGTCCATTATATGACACAATGTATCTGACAGATATACTGTAGATATATGATATACTGGAGCAAGCCCTCCCAGGTACCAGGCTGCTATGGTTACCCTGAGATCAGATAGACACACTACCCCTAACAATGTCCCTGGCTTCCTTCCCACCACGGATAATAATAGACCTGTTTGTAGTCCCACCCACTACCATTTACACACATACAGTGCCTTGCAAAAGTGTTCACCCCTCCTGGCATTTTTCCTATTTTGTTGCATTACAACCTGTAAATTAAATTTATTTTTATTTGGATTTCATGTAATGGACAGACACAAAATAGTCCAAATAGGTGAAGTGAAAAAATTAAAAAAAAATTAAAAACTGAAAAGTGGTGTGTGCATACAGTATGTATTCACCCTCTTTGCTATGTGGCCCCTCAATAAGATCTGGTGCAACCAATTACCTTCAGAAGTCATATAGTTAGTTAAATAAAGTACACCTGTGTGCAATCTAAGTGTCACATGATCTGTTTGGATGGATGGCTCTACCTGTTTGTATCGATGGCTCTACCTGTTTGGATGGATGGCTCTACCTGTTTGGATGGATGGCTCTACCTGTTTGGATGGATGGCTCTACCTGTTTGTATCGATGGCTCTACCTGTTTGTATGGATGGCTCTACCTGTTTGGATGGATGGCTCTACCTGTTTGTATCGATGGCTCTACCTGTTTGGATGGATGGCTCTACCTGTTTGTATCGATGGCTCTACCTGTTTGGATGGATGGCTCTACCTGTTTGTATCGATAGCTCTACCTGTTTGTATGGATGGCTCTACCTGTTTGTATAGATGGCTCTAACTGTTTGTATAGATGGCTCTACCTGTTTGTATAGATGGCTCTACCTGTTTGTATCGATGGCTCTACCTGTTTGTATCGATGGCTCTACCCACTAACGTTCAATGTCTGCCATGTCTTTATAGAGGCAAGTTACATTCACCTCACTCCACTTTAATGTTCTTGGACAAAGACATTTTCTCAGGATCACATGACATCTACGTATAGTGTATGTGCAGTACATAGTGTATGTGCAGTACATAGTGTATGTGCAGTACATAGTGTATGTGCAGTACATAGTGTATGTGCAGTACGTTGCAGTGTTTGTTTGTATGAAGGTAAGACGGCATGTTTAGGTCCTCTAACATTGTACCCAGGCCTGCCATAGGGTTGCCATAGGCCTGCCATAGGGTTGCCATAGGCCTGCCATAGGGTTGCCATAGGCCTGCCATAGGGTTGCCATAGGCCTGCCATAGGGTTGCCATAGGCCTGCCATAGGGTTGCCATAGGCCTGCCATAGGGTTGCCATAGGCCTGCCATAGGGTTGCCATAGGCCTGCCATAGGCCTGCCGTAGTGTTGCCATAGGGTTGCCATAGGCCTGCCATAGGGTTGCCATAGGCCTGCCATAGGCCTGCCATAGGGTTGCCATAGGCCTGCCATAGGCCTGCCATAGGGTTGCCATAGGCCTGCCATAGGCCTGCCGTAGGGTTGCCATAGGCCTGCCATAGGGTTGCCATAGGCCTGCCATAGGCCTGCCGTAGGGTTGCCATAGGGCTGCCATAGGCCTGCCATAGGGTTGCCATAGGCCTGCCGTAGTGTTGCCATAGGGTTGCCATAGGCCTGCCATAGGGCTGCCATAGGCCTGCCATTGGGTTGCCATATACCTGTCGTAGGGTTGACATAGGCCTGCAGTTGTGTTGCCATAGGGTTGCCATAGGCCTGCCATAGGGCTGCCATAGGTCTGCCATTGGGTTGCCATATACCAGTTGACATAGGCTTGCCATAGGGTTGACATAGGCCTGCCATAGGGTTGACATAGGCCTGCCATAGGGTTGACATAGGCCTGCCATAGGGTTGACATAGGGTTGACATAGGCCTGCCATAGGGTTGACATAGGCCTGCCATAGGGTTGCCGTAGGCCTGCCATAGGGTTGACATAGGCCTGCCATAGGGTTGACATAGGCCTACCATAGGGTTGCCGTAGGCCTGCCATAGGGTTGCCGTAGGCCTGCCATAGGGTTGACATAGGCCTGCCATAGGGTTGACATAGGCCTACCGTAGGGTTGCCGTAGGCCTGCCATAGGGTTGCCGTAGGCCTGCCATAGGGTTGCCGTAGGCCTGCCATAGGGTTGACATAATGTTTTCCCCCCTTGCTGACTGTATCCTCTTCCACAGCGGCCCAGTGGAGAAAGGTTCCCCCCAAAAAGCTGGACGGAGAGATCAAGCCCTACTCACTAACACAGAGAGGGGGTGAGCCACCGTTTAAACTTGGACAGAACACGTGGAGGATAACTCCTAATGGGCCAGTTTCCCGGACCCAGATTAAGGCTAGTCCTGGATTAAACGCGTTTAATGGAGATTCTTATTCCAGGACTAGGTTTAATCTGGGTCCGGGAAACCGGCCCAGTACAGCTGTAAAACGTCAGATTTACACCATTTAGTTGTACCAGAAAACCCAGTCAAGACATTGATATGACAGCTTGATGACGATACAGTATATTTTCCCTGGGACTAAACATTGTTAATTGTAGGGATATTTCCCCACTTCATTATAAACAGAGTGCTGATAGGACAGTTGTCATTCGGCTTAATTTGTGTGGCCTCTTGGTATTGTCTCCCTGTCATAGAGGCCACACAAATTAAGCCGAATGACAACTGTCCTATCAGCACTCTGTTTATAATGAAGTGGGGAAATATCCCAACAATTAACAATGTTTAGTCCCAGGGAAAATATACTGTATCGTCATCAAGCTGTCATATCAATGTCTTGACTGGGTTTTCTGCCTCGTTACTGTAGGTCAGTTTAGTCTGAGAGACACTGAGCCATTCACTGGGATAAGCATTCAGGAGCAGCTTGGTGAACATTAGGACGTTGAAAAACGTAACACAGAACCTCTGTGTCCAGTCTAGTAACATAGAACCTCTGTGTCCAGTCTAGTAACATAGAACCTCTGTGTCCAGTCTAGTAACATAGAACCTCTGTGTCCAGTCTAGTAACATAGAACCTCTGTGTCCAGTCTAGTAACATAGAACCTCTGTGTCCAGTCTAGTAACATAGAACCTCTGTGTCCAGTCTAGTAACATAGAACCTCTGTGTCCAGTCTAGTAACATAGAACCTCTGTGTCCAGTCTAGTAACATAGAACCTCTGTGTCCAGTCTAGTAACATAGAACCTCTGTGTCCAGTCTAGTAACATAGAACCTCTGCGTCCAGTCTAGTAACATAGAACCTCTGTGTCCAGTCTAGTAACATAGAACCTCTGTGTCCAGTCTAGTAACATAGAACCTCTGTGTCCAGTCTAGTAACATAGAACCTCTGTGTCCAGTCTAGTAACATAGAACCTCTGTGTCCAGTCTAGTAACATAGAACCTCTGTGTCCAGTCTAGTAACATAGAACCTCTGTGTCCAGTCTAGTAACATAGAACCTATGTGTCCAGTCTAGTAACATAGAACCTCTGTGTCCAGTCTAGTAACATAGAACCTCTGTGTCCAGTCTAGTCTCAGTGCAGTTGCTTGATTCATCTCCTTGTGTCAATCTAGTTTTGAATTTATGTCCACTTCATCAATACTTTAAAAATGCCTCTGTTAGTGCAGTGATACTCTATTTGACAGTCATCTCTATGTCTCCCCCTCTACCCTCCTCTCCCTCATGGTATTGTCTCTCCTCTTCCTCATGGTATTGTCTCTCCTCTCCCTCATGATATTGTCTCCTCCCTCTCCTCTCCCTCATGGTATTGTCTCCCCATCTCTCCTATCCCTCATGATATTGTCTCCTCTCCCTCATGGTATTGTCTCCCCCCTCCAGCTGTGCGAGAGGAGCAGAGGGCTCTCCCCTGGCCTTTGTGTTGCCCCGCGGCTCCTCCCTTCTCTCCTCCGTTGTCGGTATCCTCCCCGTGCTCCCCAAGCAGGGCCCGCCAGTGCCCCAACCCGGCCCTGGCCCCAGCATCTGCCCCTGGGGGCTACAGGGGCCCGGCCCCCAACCCCCCACTCATCAGCAGTCTCAACTACAGGGTAAAACACACCAGGTATGGTATTCCTGAAAAACTGTCAAAACTAAATGCCCAGGTTTTACAGGAGGGATCTCAGATGGACTGATCCCTGACTCCCAGAATCAGGAGGGATCTCGGATGGAGTGATCCCTGACTCCCAGAATCAGGAGGGATCTCAGATGGAGTGATCCCTGACTCCCAGAATCAGGAGGGATCTCAGATGGAGTGATCCCTGACTCACATAATCAGGAGGGATCTCGGATGGAGTGATCCCTGACTCCCAGAATCAGGAGGGATCTCGGATGGAGTGATCCCTGACTCCCAGAATCAGGAGGGATCTCGGATGGAGTGATCCCTGACTCCCAGAATCAGGAGGGATCTCGGATGGAGTGATCCCTGACTCCCAGAATCAGGAGGGATCTCGGATGGAGTGATCCCTGACTCCCAGAATCAGGAGGGATCTCGGATGGAGTGATCCCTGACTCCCAGAATCAGGAGGGATCTCGGATGGAGTGATCCCTGACTCCCAGAATCAGGAGGGATCTCGGATGGAGTGATCCCTGACTCCCGGAATCAGGAGGGATCTCGGATGGAGTGATCCCTGACTCCCGGAATCAGGAGGGATCTCAGATGGAGTGATCCCTGACTCCCGGAATCAGGAGGGATCTCAGATGGAGTGATCCCTGACTCCCGGAATCAGGAGGGATCTCAGATGGAGTGATCCCTGACTCCCAGAATCAGGAGGGACTAAGTCATTTTGGAGGTTGTCAGCATTTGATTATTTCTAATTTTTACCCTAGGTACTCCATGCAAACTATCTAAACTAATCCAGTTTTGTGGGAGAGTGTGTACAGCACAGCATTAAATCTGAGGGCTTGTTTGCCAGGTTTGGAAGGCTTGGCCCGGGGGACACAGAATTCTGAGGGCTTGTCTGTATCTCTGCCAGGTTTGGAAGGCTTGGCCCGGGGGACACAGAGTTCTGAGGGCCTGTCTGTATCTCTGCCAGGTTTGGAAGGCTTGGCCCGGGGGACACAGCATTATGAGGGCCTGTCTGTATCTCTGCCAGGTTTGGAAGGCTTGGCCCGGGGGACACAGCATTATGAGGGCCTGTCTGTATCTCTGCCAGGTTTGGAAGGCTTGGCCCGGGGGACACAGCATTATGAGGGCCTGTCTGTATCTCTGCCAGGTTTGGAAGGCTTGGCCCGGGGGACACAGAGTTCTTCTCATTTAAGAGTATTGTTCATACAAAGAGGCAGCCTCAGGGCACCAAATGCCACACTATTCACTTTGGGAATAGGGTGCCATTTGGGAGTGTACACAGCTCCTGGGTAAAGTGCTTTCTCTCTGATTCCAAGTGTCCGTCTCTCTCTCTCTCTCGCTCCCCCCCACACCTAATTGTTCTGTGTGACCAGCACTGCTCTCTTTGTGACCTCTCTTTCTAAATACTGTTCTCTCTCTCTTCCATTCCTTCTCTACTGTCTGTGTACATTTGAAACCTCCACCCACCCCCCTTTTATCCAATTTGACCACAATCATTCAATCCTCCTCCTTCCTCACATCCATTTCATCCTCTCTCTGCCTCCCCTACATCCTAAAATGAGGTACGGTCCAGTGAGCGTGTGGGTACGGTCCAGTGAGCGTGTGGGTACCGGTCCAGTGAGCGTGTGGGTACCGGTCCAGTGAGCGTGTGGGTACCGGTCCAGTGAGCGTGTGGGTACCGGTCCAGTGAGCGTGTGGGTACCGGTCCAGTGAGCGTGTGGGTACCGGTCCAGTGAGCGTGTGGGTACCGGTCCAGTGAGCGTGTGGGTACGGGTCCAGTGAGCGTGTGGGTACCGGTCCAGTGAGCGTGTGGGTACCGGTCCAGTGAGCGTGTGGGTACCGGTCCAGTGAGCGTGTGGGTACGGGTCCAGTGAGCGTGTGGGTACGGGTCCAGTGAGCGTGTGGGTACCGGTCCAGTGAGCGTGTGGGTACCGGTCCAGTGAGCGTGTGGGTACCGGTCCAGTGAGCGTGTGGGTACAGGTCCAGTGAGCGTGTGGGTACGGGTCCAGTGAGCGTGTGGGTACCGGTCCAGTGAGCGTGTGGGTACGGGTCCAGTGAGCGTGTGGGTACGGGTCCAGTGAGCGTGTGGGTACCGGTCCAGTGAGCGTGTGGGTACCGGTCCAGTGAGCGTGTGGGTACGGGTCCAGTGAGCATGTGGGTACTGGTCCAGTGAGCGTGTGGGTACCGGTCCAGTGAGCGTGTGGGTACCGGTCCAGTGAGCGTGTGGGTACGGTCCAGTGAGCGTGTGGGTACGGGTCCAGTGAGCGTGTGGGTACCGGTCCAGTGAGCGTGTGGGTACTGGTCCAGTGAGCGTGTGGGTACGGGTCCAGTGAGCGTGTGGGTACCGGTCCAGTGAGCGTGTGGGTACGGTCCAGTGAGCGTGTGGGTACCGGTCCAGTGAGCGTGTGGGTACGGGTCCAGTGAGCGTGTGGGTACCGGTCCAGTGAGCGTGTGGGTACCGGTCCACTGAGCGTGTGGGTACCGGTCCAGTGAGCGTGTGGGTACCGGTCCAGTGAGCGTGTGGGTACGGGTCCAGTGAGCGTGTGGGTACCGGTCCAGTGAGCGTGTGGGTACCGGTCCAGTGAGCGTGTGGGTACCGGTCCAGTGAGCGTGTGGGTACCGGTCCAGTGAGCGTGTGGGTACGGGTCCAGTGAGCGTGTGGGTACCGGTCCAGTGAGCGTGTGGGTACCGGTCCAGTGAGCGTGTGGGTACTGGTCCAGTGAGCGTGTGGGTACCGGTCCAGTGAGCGTGTGGGTACCGGTCCAGTGAGCGTGTGGGTACCGGTCCAGTGAGCGTGTGGGTACTGGTCCAGTGAGCGTGTGGGTACTGGTCCAGTGAGCGTGTGGGTACCGGTCCAGTGAGCGTGTGGGTACTGGTCCAGTGAGCGTGTGGGTACCGGTCCAGTGAGCGTGTGGGTACCGGTCCAGTGAGCGTGTGGGTACCGGTCCAGTGAGCGTGTGGGTACTGGTCCAGTGAGCGTGTGGGTACTGGTCCAGTGAGCGTGTGGGTACCGGTCCAGTGAGCGTGTGGGTACTGGTCCAGTGAGCGTGTGGGTACCGGTCCAGTGAGCGTGTGGGTACCAGATGGTGAAGTCGTCTCAAAATGAAGTGACGTAGGTGAGGCACGTGTAGTAATGAATAAGATTCTGTTTTTTCACATGCAAAAAAATGATTGTTTTTGATTTGATTTTATGTTTTCTAACATTTATGTTATGGAAAATAGCTTCTGTGTGTTTCTGTAAGATGCACCAAGCTACCTTGTTGACAACATGACCGAGCAGCGAGAGGTTACTGTTCGATTGGAGAAGGGCGCTCCTCACTCACCGCTTTTTTCCCGTTCTAGTCACAGGCCATAGACTGGTGCCCTTAATCAAACTCCCTCAATGGTGGGAACTTCCCCCGCGCCCCAATGTTTACATCCATCCAACGTTTAGGGATCTGTGGTGGGAAGTGTTTAAGTGTACACTTAGTGGGCAGGGTGTGGACAATCAGGAGGCAACCTAGCTGTCATCCGTCTGTCAAGGCCAGGGGAGTTTAGTATTGTATCAATGATTAATTTACTACGAAACGAGGGAAGAGCAAAACAGAACAAACATGGCTCTCTCTATGTTCAACCTTTCCTAGTGTGCTGGTCGTCCGATTCAGGGAATTTTTTAATAAGCTGCCTGTAACTTTTACCCGACGTTTCCTCGAAGAAAGCATTAAAACGATCTCCAACAAAACTGGACAAGTGAGATTGCTTTCTGTTCCCTTGGTAACCCTGTTTAGAGCTTGTTTTAACCAATAGTTGTACCTTTTAACTACAATGTTCTTTCATAGGTACGCTCATTAAGTTACAATGTTCTTTCATAGGTACGCTCGTTAAGTTAGAATGTTCTTTCATAGGTACGCTCATTAAGTTACAATGTTCTTTCATAGGTACGCTCATTAAGTTACAATGTTCTTTCATAGGTACGCTCATTAAGTTAGAATGTTCTTTCATAGGTACGCTCATTAAGTTAGAATGTTCTTTCATAGGTACGCTCATTAAGTTAGAATGTTCTTTCATAGGTACGCTCATTAAGTTACAATGTTCTTTCATAGGTACGCTCATTAAGTTAGAATGTTCTTTCATAGGTACGCTCATTAAGTTACAATGTTCTTTCATAGGTACGCTCATTAAGTTACAATGTTCTTTCATAGGTACGCTCATTAAGTTACAATGTTCTTTCATAGGTACGCTCATTAAGTTACAATGTTCTTTCATAGGTACGCTCATTAAGTTACAATGTTCTTTCATAGGTACGCTCATTAAGTTACAATGTTCTTTCATAGGTACGCTCATTAAGTGTATGAGGCCACTAAAATAATATTTGGATAACTTTTGGAGGCATATTCATTCATGTTTATTAACATGAAGTTCGCCAATAATGTTTAAAAAATAAAAAAAAACGTTTCACTTTGTCATAACAGATTACTGCACCTGTACATAGCCCACCTATAATTTAGCCCAAACAACTACCTCTTTCCCAACTGCATTTAATTATTTATTTATTTTTGCTCCTTTGCACCCCATTATTTTTATTTCTACTTTGCACTTTCTTCCAGTGCAAATCAACCATTCCAGTTTTTAATTGCTATATTGTATTTACTTCGCCACCATGGCCTTTTTTGCCTTTACCTCCCTTATCTCACCTCATTTGCTCACATCGTATTTAGACTTGTTTATACTGTATTATTGACTGTATGTTTGTTTTACTCCATGTGTAACTCTGTGTTGTTGTATGTGTCGAACTGCGTTGCTTTATCTTGGCCAGGTCGCAATTGTAAATGAGAACTTGTTCTCAACTTGCCTAACCTGGTTAAATAAAGGTGAAATAAAATGGGGGTTGGGACCCCATGTGGGTTCCCCTGAAATTTTAAATGGAGTCCCCTGAGAAAATCTGTCATCTTAGGAAAAACTTTGGTAACCCCTGCCCTACTTGTATAATTCTCACATTAGTCTTCGGGTCTTTCTGTTGGCGTTGCTTTCACTTCATATCACAATAATATGTTTTTTTTTGTTTGTTTTCAGTTATTGTTTGTATGATTTGTCAAGCATTCAGTTTTGCCATTGTCTGCTAATTCTGTTTTAATTAAGTGTTTCCTTTCTGTTGAATTCTCTTGCTGTTTACTTCACTTTTTTCCTTTTGCACACACTTGTCTTTTTCCCCTTTCTGTACTTTTCTACGTTCTGTCTCCTCCTTCGCTCCCTATTCATGTTTCCCTCCCTCTTTCTTCCTCTTTCTTGCACTCTCTCTTGTTTTCTCTGTCCTGCTCTTATTTGTCCTCCATCTCCCATTCCCTTGCTCTTCCTATCCTCTCTACCTTCCCTGCTCCATCGCCGTGGTAGCCAACAGGGCCTAGTTGCCAGGGGAAACCTCTACAGTCGCTACATCAACACCCGGGGCTTTGGGCTGTTGTTGGAGACCCAGCAGAACACCTTCAAACTGCCAGGTAACCAAATCTGATTGGCTATGGGACATGTGTAGTACACCGTAACAACACACCACTAAGGACTATGTATGTCTCCCAAATGGCACCCTGTTTGCTATAGGGCAGTACTTTAGACCAATCACTCAATCAACCAATCAAATGTATTTATAAAGCCCTTCTTTACATCAGCTGATGTCACAAAGTGCTGTACTGAAACCCAGCCTAAAACCCCAAACAGCAAGCAATGCAGTTGTGGAAGCACAGTGGCTAGGAAAAACTCCCTAGGAAGTCCAAAACCTAGGAAGAAACCTAGAGAGGAACCAGGCTCTGAGACCAGAACACTATGGGCCTTTTTGAGTATATTCCCTATTTAGTGCACTACTTTAGACCAGGCCATGGTCTAAAGTAGTGCACTATATAGGGAATAGGGCTCTGGTCTAAAGTAGTGCACTATATAGGGAATAGGGCTCTGGTCAAAAGTAGTGCACTATATAGAGAATAGGGTGCCATTTAGTACATAGACCACTGTACCCAGGAATGTGCTGTGTTGTCTTGTGACTGACCTCTGACCTGTTAGTGCTGTGTACCTCCTCAGGTTTGACACCATTATTGAGAGAGAGAGAGACTGACACAGGGGGACAGACAGACACCCTGGGACACACAGACAGGTTTGCCAAGATGTAATTTCCCCTCACATAGACATACTCAGGATATATCTGGCAGAAAGGCAGGTGGCTACAATTGAAAGCAAGAAAAATGAGATGGAATCACAGTGGATTTGTGTTTTGACTGCACTACATTTCCTTCTCTGCAGCACAAAAACGAGTTATCTTCCTTCTTCACACTCTCCGTTTCTCTATCACTCATCCCCTCATCTTACCTCTCGTCAT
The DNA here is from genome assembly GCF_045791955.1 of Oncorhynchus clarkii lewisi. Classification (NCBI taxonomy): domain Eukaryota; kingdom Metazoa; phylum Chordata; class Actinopteri; order Salmoniformes; family Salmonidae; genus Oncorhynchus; species Oncorhynchus clarkii. The sequence continues at coordinate 65,041,005 of NC_092164.1, forward strand.
ATGCCTCCTCTCTCCAACCCTCCTTGTCCCTGTCCAAAGAAGGGGCCATTGGAGGCTGAGAAGGACAGGGGGAGAGGAGGCTGGTCATGGACGGTGGGAGAGAGCTGCTGTAACACAGCTCAGTGGGTCAGGCAGAAGCAGGAATATAACAACACCAGACCCTGGTGACCCACATGGAAGACAGACGGGCTGACAGGAAGCAGGAGATGGAAGACAGACGGGCTGACAGGAAGCAGGAGATGGAAGACAGACAGATGGATGAATAAGAAGCAGGACATAGAAGACGGGCTGACTGACAGATGGATGGATAAGAAGCAGGACATAGAAGACGGGCTGACTGACAGATGGATGGATAAGAAGCAGGAGATGGAAGACTGACTGACGGAAAGATACGAGGCAGGAGATGGAAGACAGACGGATGGATGGATAAGAAGCAGGACATAGAAGATGGGCTGACTGACAGATGGATGAATAAGAAGCAGGCGATTGAAGACTGACTGACATACTGACAGACGGATGGATAAGAAACAGGAAGTAGAGAGGAGAAAGAGACCGACTGACAGACTGATTTAATAGAGATTTAGAGAAATGGACTGTGAGCTAGAGTTGAGATAGACGGGAAGACAGCCACAGCCAATCCTCACCCACTTCCCTTCATCCCTCTCACCTGATCACTGATTAGTGGTGCTATGTTTGCTAGACAGAACAAGTGAAGGGTTTGGTTGGTATGCAACAATAGTCAGCCAGATGTCACAGTATACATCCCAAATGGCACCCTGTTCCCTATGGGCTCTGGTCAAAAGTAGTGCACTATATTGGGAATAGGGTGCCATTTTGGGTCAAAAGTAGTGCACTAACGTAGGGAATAGGGTGCCATTTTGGGTCAAAAGTAGTAGTGCACAGCATAGCTTTACTTTTTATGTCTGTGTTATTTACCCATGTATTGATCATAGATTACATTTGATTACCTAAATGTTGATATAGTGCTTTGTGTTTCCCTCATGTCCCCTCTACACCCTTGAACCTCCTGCACTGCCCTCTACTGGCTAAATCCGGTACTGCAGTATCACGAGAACTCAACAGGCAGTCAGTACAAGACAGGGTTGTGTTCATTCGGCAACAAAACTGAAGACAATTTAGTTTAATGGGGTGGAACAACTTGGACTTGTCCAATAAGAAATGGCCATTTTTGTTTTGTTTCAAAACGTTTTGTGTAATGTGTATAGTTTGTATCGTATAGTGTGCCTTTTAGTCGGAACTAGGTAACTCTGACATTTCCGACTTGCAGTTACACACACAGTTATTAAACCAGTTAGCAAGTCGGGACATTTCAGAGTTTCCTAGTTTCATACGGCACGTGAATGCGACATTAGTACATCAAGCTACAAAGTCGGAAGCCCCACCTACACTGAACAAAAAATAAACGCAGCATGTAAAGTGTTGGTCCCATGTTTCATGAGCTGAAAATAAAAGATCCCAGAAAAGTATCATATACGCAAAAAAGCTAATTTCTCTCATATTTTCTACACAAATTTGTTAATATCCTTGTTAGTGAACATTTCGACTTTGCCAAGATAATCCATCCACCTGACAGGTGTGGCATATCAAGAAGCTGATTAAACAGCATGGCCATTACACAGGTGCATCTTGCACTGTGAACAATAAAAGCCCATTCTAAAATGTGCCGTTTTGCCACAGCACAATGCCACAGATGTCTCCAGTTTTGAGGGAGCGTGCAATTGGCATGCTGACTGCAGGAATGTCCACCAGAGCTGTTGCCAGAGAATTTAATGGAATTTCTCTACCATAAGCAGCTTCCAATGTAGTTTTAGAGAATTTGGCAGCACGTCCAACCGGCCTCACAACCGCAAACCCACGTGTAACCACTCCAGCCCAGGAACTCCACATCCGGCTTCTTCCCTTGCGGGATCGTCTGAGGCCAGCCACCCGGACAGCTGATGAAACTGAGTATTTTTCTCTGTAATAAAGCCCTTTTGAGGGGAAATGTATTCTGATTGGTTGGGCCTGGCTTCCAAATCGATGGGTCTGTGCCCACCCACGGCTCGCACCTCTGCCCAGTCACGTGACATCCATAGATTAGGGACTAATTAATTTATTTCAATTGACTGATTTCCTCATAGGAACTTTTAACTCAGTAAAATTGTTAAAATTGTTACATGTTCGTGTTTATATATTTTTTTTATCAGTATAGTTCTACAATTTATCTTCTTAAAATCTGATTTTGAAACCCAAACATTAATCCCGGGTTTACGTAGGTTACTTTCTAAATGTAATCCGTTACTATAGTTACCTGTACAAAATTGTAATCAGTAACGTAACTTTTGGATTACCCAAACTCAGCAACGTAATGATTACTTTCAGTTATGCTAGCAGATCCCCATAGACTTCCATTCATTGCGCTGATGCTAGTTAGCATTGGCTCGCGAAACCACCTCAAACTTCCTTCATACTGGACACAGAGACGTATAGTTTATTTCGTTAGCGTTACTTAGCAACCGCACAGTGTTTAGACAGATAGCACTGTAATGACCAACGACTTCTGTCATATGTACACAACATCTACGTGCATTTTATTTATCTTTAAAAATAGTTTGACAAAAACACATTCAAAACTAGGTACAAAGAAATTATACACACGAAATACATGATTATATTCTTTGTTTATCTGTTGGATTCTCTTCAGATTACTGTTTAAAAAATATGTACAATGGAGCATGAAGTGAAAGGGGTTTCTCTCTTGGTTTTCACACGCCGTTTAGCACACTGCAGTCACATAAGAACAGCATCAAACCAACACTGACTTTGTTTTGCCAGAGGCCTGATGGGCCATCTCCTTTTTGTGTTATTGTAATGGAAGATGGCTTACTTGGAAGCAATACAATTTTTTTGAATTATCTAGCGACAAATGATCTGCCTTGATATGTTAATAAAACCATCCATCTGATCTGAGGGATTATAAGGTGACATCTTTGAAAAGGAATCCCTTTTTTGCAAAAAGAGTTCCTGGAGGCAATCTTTAAATAGGTTACTTCCTTGTACGGGCCACCCTCACCCAACCTCCTCTGCCAGTGTGGCCTGTTTTGGGTTTCACAAAATGCGTTGTGCTTTTTAACTAGTGTGGCATCTTGCTCTACTTGTTTTTTCTTTGTCTCCGCTGTCGGAATTCCATACGTGCTCATTGGACCGTGGGCGACCTATCGGCTTCTTAGCTGCTCTGCTATGAATGATGCCAACAAAAAGAGGATGTTTAATGATTACAAACGCTGATAATCGGCAGTTTCACACTCACTAAGTCATGGAAGAAACAGGTCCCTGTCTCGTAACCTCTGTGGATCGATTGGCAAGCTCCTTCAATCCAAACCCCATGGCATTCCCTGCTGTCATTTCCCCAAGCTTCTTCATGCCCTAAGCAGAACAGAACCTAACAGAACCCCCTGGGTTATGTTCATTGGGCACTGAAACAGAAAGGGACTACCTGGACTTGTCCAATAAGGAACTCTCATATTCGTTTTTTTTTTGCTTTGAAAAACATTTTTTAAAGTTTTTCTGTTCCATGCCCAAATGAACACAACTCTGCTCCTTAACTGGAATGACTAAACCCCAAAACCTCTTTAACTCTACATTATGTAACGGCATCTCCTGCAACTGTCCAATCCCATTTCCACGACAGATAGGTCTCTGTTTTCCACCCTTTTCCAGTAAGCACTTACACACACCCATCATAGATTTCAAAAGCACTGCATTGGAGTGTCCTTTCCACTATTGTTAAATCCATGTAAGATAGTGTGCAAGTGTACACTTTAGGAGAAGGGTGGAGAGTGGAGGAATAGGGACGCAGCCTTAGGTCTCCATTCAATTCTTATTGCAGTAATTCAACACTCGGCGTGATTGAAATGTAAAGGTAATTTCAGATTGAGCCATCATATACAGCGTTTAACGTGAATGTAGTCTCCGCAAACGCAGGCACATTTGCCTATACCTTTCAATCGAGGCTATAGTGCTGAACTTCCACGATACAGATTGAATGGAGTCTTTAGTCTCTAGTCAGCCTGGCCCAGCAAGGTGAGGTAGATGTCGGACTGGAGGAAGCGAGGGTAGCAGTCTGTATCCAGGAGGGAGTAGATGCGTTTCTGGGCGTGGGACAGGGAGGTGTGTGATGGGGCCTGTAGGAGCTGTGTGGTTAAGTCTCTGGTCTTACTGTCCAAGTTCACCTGAAAGGGAGAGAGAGAGAGAGAAAGAAAGAGAGAGAGAGGCAGAGTGGGGAAAGGGAGGGAGGGAGAGAGAGGGGTGAAAGAAAGAGCAAGAGCGGGAGAGGTATGGAGAGACGGAGGAGGAGAGAGAGGGGCAGTGGGAAAGAGAGGGAGATGGAGACAGAGAGAGAGGGGGGGAGAGAGAGTGAAAGAGGGCGAGGTTGGGGGATGGAGGGGAGAGAGAGGGAGAGGACGGGGATGGATGGGAGAGAGAGGACAGGGGATGGAGGGAGGGAGAGAGGGAGAGGACAGGGGATGGAGGGAGTGAGAGAGAGTGAAAGAGGGAGAGGACAGGGGATGGAGGGAGAGAGATAGTGAGAGGGAGAGGATGGGGGATGGAGGGAGAGAGAGAGAGAGTGAAAGAGGGAGAGGACAGGGGATGGAGGGAGAGAGAGAGAGTGAAAGAGGGAGAGGACAGGGGATGGAGGGAGAGAGAGAGTGAAAGAGGGAGAGGACAGGGGATAGAGGGAGAGAGAGAGTGAAAGAGGGAGAGGACAGGGGATGGAGGGAGAGAGAGAGTGAAAGAGGGAGAGGACAGGGGATGGAGGGAGAGAGAGAGTGAAAGAGGGAGAGGACAGGGGATGGAGGGAGGGAGAGGACAGGGGATGGAGGGAGAGAGAGAGTGAAAGAGGGAGAGGACAGGGGATGGAGGGAGAGAGAGAGTGAAAGAGGGAGAGGACAGGGGATGGAGGGAGGGAGAGAGTGAAAGAGGGAGAGGACAGGGGATGGAGGGAGGGAGAGGACAGGGGATGGAGGGAGAGAGAGAGTGAAAGAGGGAGAGGACAGGGGATGGTGGGAGAGAGAGAGTGAAAGAGGGAGAGGACGGGGGATGGAGGGAGAGAGAGAGTGAAAGAGGGAGAGGATGGGGCATGGAGGGAGAGAGAGAGTGAAAGAGGGAGAGGACAGGGGATGGAGGGAGAGAGAGAGTGAAAGAGGGAGAGGACAGGGGATGGAGGGAGAGAGAGAGTGAAAGAGGGAGAGGACAGGGGATGGAGGGAGAGAGAGAGTGAAAGAGGGAGAGGACAGGGGATGGAGGGAGAGAGAGAGTGAAAGAGGGAGAGGACAGGGGATGGAGGGAGGGAGAGAGTGAAAGAGGGAGAGGACAGGGGATGGAGGGAGAGGGAGAGTGAAAGAGGGAGAGGACAGGGGATGGAGGGAGAGAGAGAGTGAAAGAGGGAGAGGACAGGGGATGGGTGAATCAACTGGTTTAACAAACACACCATCGTGCAGAAGGAAGAAGATTACAGAATGGTAGATGGATAAAGAGAAGCCCATTTACAGATAAACCGATAGAAAGGCCGGTCAGGCAGCTTCAAGTATAGACGAATGCTGTATACCTCTCGTGGCGCCCCCGCATCAATATAGGTGGCAGTGATCGTCTTGGCCCGTCTGTGCAGGCTGAAGTTGTTGGACGAGTTTCTGTACTGCTCACAGGCCAGATAGAACTGCAGATTCTCCTCACTAAATTCTGAGCGAAGGAATGCTCCAAACACAGACACACCCACTGGAGAGGGGGGGGGGGACGAGGAAGGGAGAGAGGAGGAGGGGTGGGGGCGAGGAAGTGAGAAAGGGAGGGGGGGGGGGGGTTGGGGACGAGGAAGGGAGAGAGGAGGAGGGGTGGGGGGCGAGGAAGTGAGAAAGGGGGGAGGGAGGAGGGGGGGGAGAGGGGGAGGGGTGGGGGGCGAGGAAGGGGGGGGGAGGGGGGGAGAGAGGGAGGGAGGAGTATTAGGGTTTATTAAAGTACATTTAGGAAGTCACTAGAGGGGAAGACGAGGAAGGGGAGACAGATGGGATGTTCACACACACCATTGGCCAATACACTGACATGCAAACACACACCCCATTGGCCAATACACTGACATGCAAACACACACAGACACAGCTTTATTTGTGACTTTTTGGAGTAAAAATCCTATTTTCCCTAACTCTAACCTGCAAAACCCAAAACCTAACCCTTAAGCTTAAAATAGCATTTGAACAAATTCAGGACCTGAAAAAATCCTGACGTTTCAAAAAAGTTCATGTGTGCGCACACACACGCACACACACACACACACACACACACACACACACACACAGATACAGCATTTACACAAAAATATACACAGTCTGTAAAGTACTAATCAATCATAGGATTTTTTCCCCCAGTATATTGTCATTCGTGCTATCTTTAATCAGTCACACATCCACCCCCTTTACTATCTCTCTCTCTCTCTCTCTCTCCCTCTAACCCCTCTCTCTCTCTCTCTCTCTCTCTCTCTCTCTCTCTCTCTCTCTAACCCCTCCCCTCTCTCTCTCTCTCTCTCTCTCCCTCTAACCCCTCCCCTCTCTCTCTCTCTCTCTCTCTCTCTCTGCTTAGACAGTGGGTTGCAACATGTTTTAGTGCAGACTGAGTGGGGGTGGGGAAGCGAAGGAGTCCAGCAGATTGCTGACACAGTGGTTACAACATGTCATTGTTCACACACCGTGACTGGGATAGGCAGGGCAACACATTAACACGTACGCGCACACACACACACACACACACACATACGCCCACATACACACACACACACACACACACACATACGCCCACATACACACACATACGCCCACATACACACACACACAGGTTTGTTTTACTATCCTTATTGGGGACCAAATAATTGATTCCTATTCAAAAATCGTATTTTCCCTAACACCAACCGTAACCTTTAACCTAGCCTCATCGCAAACCAGAAAAACGGGAAGCCTGAGGAGGCTCCATGGCAGAAATCAGCTCAAGAGGGGTCAGCACCAGATGTCAATCAGTGACGCCTCGCAACTCGCCAAACAATCAAATGCTTTGCTTGGGCGGAGCTCCGAAGGCGCTCACCAGTTTAGTGCTGTAAGGAGCAACAGTCTACAATGCTGGCCATAAAAATAGGCTTTATTCTTGACGTAAGTGATATTTGGCTGTAAAGGCTAGCATGAGGGACAAGTAGCTAGCCACATTGAGTTATTTTTGTTGTTCTTGAAAAGTCAGCTAACCTTGTAAGTTACCTAGAGTAGGTTTAACTAACTAACCTAGCTAGCTACTAGCTAGCTACTATTAGAAAGCAATACAAAAAAAAAAACAGCATATTATTGACCTAAAAGGTTTCCTCTGTTAGCCCAGTCGCTAGCTTATGCAGGGTCAATGATGCATAGACAGTTCCTGGTTGCTATGGGAGCTGCAATGATTTTGCTAGCAATATTGCTAAAAATGAATTAAATAAAATTAACCTCGTAGAATGTTTCCTGTAATGCTCATCTCCTTTAGCCTAATTGTCATCTCCTTATTTTCATACAAGGGTTGGATTTGCACAAAATTCGATGTCAGAACTTAAAACTTAAAAGGCATGTACAAAATCTGGTATATTCTTTACCTTATATACATTGTCTACTGGTATCATTTTAAATTGAGAACGTCAACATGTAAACTATGTGTGAGTTTAGCTATTCTCTGCTTCAGATGACAGATGCCCACAAGGCTAGTAATGCCATCATTCTGTGGTCCTGCATTGGCGATGCGATGCTATATGATAAGCAGCTAAATGTATTCATAAAGCTGATATACTGAGAGCTGATATACAATCAAATAAAACATATTAGAGATCTTACAACCAGACAAGGAAATGTTCATTTGAGAATAAATCCCAGAAACACAGACAAATTACAGACACAATCCCCTCTTTATTGCAGGTTTGTGATATGTGATTAATCAACACTGACACTAGTTCATCACCGACGCTAGTTGATGACTGACACAATTAATCAACACTGACACTAGTTAATCACTGACACCAATTAATCAACACTGACACTAGTTCATCACTGACACTGGTTAATCACTGACACTAGTTAATCACTGGCACTAGTTAATCACTGACACCAATTAATCAACACTGACACTAGTTCATCACTGACACTGGTTAATCACTGACACTGGTTCATCACTGACACCAATTAATCAACACTGACACTAGTTAATCACTGACACTGGTTAATCACTGGCACTAGTTAATCACTGACACTAGTTAATCACTGACACTGGTTAATCACTGACACTAGTTAATCACTGACACTGGTTAATCACTGACACTAGTTAATCACTGACACTAGTTAATCACTGACACCAATTAATCAACACTGACACTAGTTATTCACCGACGCTAGTTGATGACTGACACCAATTAATCAACACTGACACTAGTTAATCACTGACACCAATTAATCAACACTGACACTAGTTCATCACTGACACTGGTTAATCACTGACACTAGTTAATCACTGACACTGGTTAATCACTGACACTAGTTAATCACTGACACTAGTTAATCACTGACACCAATTAATCAACACTGACACTAGTTAATCACTGACACTGGTTAATCACTGGCACTAGTTAATCACTGACACTAGTTAATCACTGACACTGGTTAATCACTGACACTAGTTAATCACTGACACTGGTTAATCACTGACACTAGTTAATCACTGACACTAGTTAATCACTGACACCAATTAATCAACACTGACACTAGTTATTCACCGACGCTAGTTGATGACTGACACCAATTAATCAACACTGACACTAGTTAATCACTGACACCAATTAATCAACACTGACACTAGTTCATCACTGACACTGGGTTAATCACTGACACTAGTTAATCACTGACACTGGTTAATCACTGACACTGGTTCATCACTGACACTGGTTAATCACTGACACCAATTAATCAACACTGACACTAGTTAATCACTGACACTGGTTAATCACTGACACTAGTTAATCACTGACACTGGTTAATCACTGGCACTAGTTAATCACTGACACTAGTTAATCACTGACACCAATTAATCAACATTGACACTAGTTAATCACCAACACTAGTTAATCACTGACACTAGTTAATCACTGACACCAATTAATAAACACTGACACTAGTTCATCACTGACACCAACTAATCAACACTGACACTAGTTCATCACTGACACCAATTAATCAACACTGACACTAGTTAATCACTGACACCAATTAATCAACACTGACACTAGTTAATCACTGACACTAGTTAATCAACACTGACACTAGTTAATCACTGACACTAATTAATCACTGACACCAATTAATCACTGACACAAGTTAATCAACACTGACACTAGTTAATCACTGACACTAGTTAATCACTGACACTAGTTAATCACTGGCACTAGTTAATCACTGACACCAATTAATCAACACTGACACTAGTTTATTTTGAATAATAGTTCAGCAATTAAAACAAGTATAAACACTTCACCTAACATAATCAAAACTGAATCACTTCATAATGTATAACTAAGCTAAAGACCATCAAGGACAACAACCTCCCGAGCCACTGCCTGTTCACCCCGCTAACCTCGAGAAGACGAGGTCAGTACAGGTGCATCAAAGCAGGGACCGAGAGACTGAAAAACAGCTTCTATCTCAAGGCCATCAGATTGTTAAACAGCCATCGCTAACATAGAGTGGCTGCTGCCAATATACTGACTCAAATCATTGGCCACTCTAACAAATGCTTCACTAGCCACTTTATTTTTGGCACTTTAATAATGATGTTTACATATTTTGCATTACTCATCTCATATGTACAGTTGAAGTCGGAAGTTTACATACACTTACGTTGGAGTCATTAAAACTCATTTTTCAACCACTCCACAAATGTCTTGTTAACAAACTATAGTTTAAGGAAAGTCGGGTAGGACATCTACTTTGTGCATGACACAAGTAATTTTTCCAACAATTGTTTACAGACAGATTATTTCACTTATAATTCACTGTATCACAATTCCAGTGGGTTAGAAGTTTACATACACTAAATTGACTGTGCCTTTAAACAGCTTGGAAAATTCCAGAAAATTATGTCATGGCTTTAGAAACTTCTGATAGGCTAATTGAAATTGTTTAAGTCAATTGGAGGTGTACGTGTGGATGTATTTCAAGGCCTACCTTCAAACTCAGTGTCTCTTTGCTTGAAATCATGGGAAAATCAAAAGAAATCAACCAAGACCTCAGAAAAATATTGTAGACCTCAATTGAGTCTGGTTCATCCTTGTAAGGGAATACCCCCCTGAATTGGACAACAATGAATGGCAAGATATTGGCATTGGACAAACCATATACACGATGTCCAATACCACCCAAAGCGGCGTTGATTCGTGCAAAGTATATGGCAAATGCCATATGGCAATTGCCAATTGTAACACTTCAAAAATCCAACAGGTGGCGAGTGCGCTCCACCTGGGTTTTTCATTATGGAAATGCAACCCAAGTCAACATCCAAAAGCAAAATTTTGAAAAAAGGATTATTTTTCCAAAAACTTTTCACCCCTTAAAAAAGTGCTTTCTGGGCCTTTTTTCGAAATTCTTTCGATTTTTTTGTCAATTACACATGTGTAAGAGCTGTATGAATATACTTTTGTCCAATTTTGTTATCATATTTTTTTTTTTAATTACATGCGCATAAGTCCATTTGCAATATGATTTCATAGGAAGTCAAAAGTCAAAAGTCAAAAATGTCAAAATTTGGTAAAAAACTTCACACATCCTTAAAAAAGTGCTTTCTGGACCGTTTTTCAAAATTCTTTCAATTTTTGTGTCAATTACACATGTATAAGAACTTTATCAACATACTTTAGTCATACTTTATTATCATTTTTTTTTTTTTTAACTTGTGCATAAGGCATATGTTTTCTCCATTTGGAATATGATTTCATAGGAAGTCAAAAGTCGAAAATGTGATTTTTTTTTTAAACTTTAAAAACTAAAAAAAAGTGCTTTCTGGACCGTTTTTCGAAATTGTTTTGATTTTAAGACAATTAATCATGTGTAAGAAGTGTATGAATATACTTTTGTAAAATGTTATTATCATAATTTTTTTTTTTTACTTGTGCATAAGGAATATGATTTGTCCATTTGCAATATGATTTCATAGGAAGTCAAAAGTCAAAGTCAAAAGTCAATTTTTTGGGGGCCAAAATTGACTGAACTGATGAACTCGGGACGGCCGGGCAGTGATAGTTGATTATAGTGATTATTATAGTGATTATAGTGATTTCCATCGCTCGTTGTGTTGATTTCATCATGTCCATTTGGTGATGTTTTTTTCACTATAGAATCATATTGCAAATGCGCGTGCAACTGGTAACCGAAAAAAAAAAAATGATGATTTCATTATGTCCATTTGTTTATGTTTCCTTACTTTTTCAAAGTCACTGTGCATTTGCAATATGTTTTAATGGGCAGGTACCATCACGAATTTGTCATGCTCAAAATTCAAACTATACTTTGCTCAAACTATACCTTTGTCAACTTGTATTATCATCATTTTTTTTTGTTTTACTTGTGCATAAGGCATATGTTTTGTCCATTTGCAATATGATGTCATAGGAGGTCAAAGTCAAAAGTAACGATTTTCCTCCGTGCAACTGGTGATCTGAAATGTGCAACTGGTGATCTGAAATGTGCAACTGGTGATCTGAAATGTGCAACTGGTAACCCCAAAAAAAAAAAATGTGATTCTATGTTTCCTTACTTTTTCAAAGTCACTGTGCATTTGCAATATGTTTTAATGGGCAGGTACCATCACGAATTTGTCATGCTATAAAAATCCTGCAGGAATGTGAAATTGACTGGCCCGATGAACTCGGGATGGCTTTGCAGTGATTCTGGTTCATCTCAATCGCTCGTTAGGGTTGATTTCAGAATGTCACTTTTGGTGATGTTTTTTCACTATAGAATCATATTGCAAATGCACGTGCAACTGGTCACCCAAAAATAAAAAAATGTTGATTTCATTATGTCCATTTGTTTATGTTTCCTTACTTTTTCAAAGTCACTGTGCATTTGCAATATGTTTTAATGGGCAGGTACCATCACGAATTTGTCATGCTATAAAAATCCTGCAGGAATGTGAAATTGACTGGCCCGATGAACTCGGGATGGCTTTGCAGTGATTCTGGGTCATCTCAATCGCTCGTTTGGGTTGATTTCAGAATGTCGCTTTTGGTGATGTTTTTTCACTATAGAATCATATTGCAAATGCACGTGCAACTGGTCACCCCCCCAAAAAAAATGATGATTTCATTATGTCCATTTGTTTATGTTTCCTTACTTTTTCAAAGTCACTGTGCAATAGCAATATGTTTTAATGGGCAGGTACCATCACGAATTTGTCATGCTCAAAATTCAAACTATACTTTGCTCAAACTATACCTTTGTCAACTTGTATTATCATCATTTTTTGTTTGTTTTACTTGTGCATAAGGCATATGTTTTGTCCATTTGCAATATGATGTCATAGGAGGTCAAAAGTCAAAGTCAAAAGTAACGATTTTCCTCCGTGCAACTGGTGATCTGAAATGTGCAACTGGTGATCTGAAATGTGCAACTGGTAACCCAAAAAAAAAAATTGTGATTCTATGTTTCCTTACTTTTTCAAAGTCACTGTGCATTTGCAATATGTTTTAATGGGCAGGTACCATCACGAATTTGTCATGCTATAAAAATCCTGCAGGAATGTGAAATTGACTGGCCCGATGAACTCGGGATGGCTTTGCAGTGATTCTGGTTCATCTCAATCGCTCGTTAGGGTTGATTTCAGAATGTCACTTTTGGTGATGTTTTTTCACTATAGAATCATATTGCAAATGCACGTGCAACTGGTCACCCAAAAATAAAAAAATGTTGATTTCATTATGTCCATTTGTTTATGTTTCCTTACTTTTTCAAAGTCACTGTGCATTTGCAATATGTTTTAATGGGCAGGTACCATCACGAATTTGTCATGCTATAAAAATCCTGCAGGAATGTGAAATTGACTGGCCCGATGAACTCGGGATGGCTTTGCAGTGATTCTGGGTCATCTCAATCGCTCGTTTGGGTTGATTTCAGAATGTCGCTTTTGGTGATGTTTTTTCACTATAGAATCATATTGCAAATGCACGTGCAACTGGTCACCCCCCCCAAAAAAAATGATGATTTCATTATGTCCATTTGTTTATGTTTCCTTACTTTTTCAAAGTCACTGTGCAATAGCAATATGTTTTAATGGGCAGGTACCATCACGAATTTGTCATGCTCAAAATTCAAACTATACTTTGCTCAAACTATACCTTTGTCAACTTGTATTATCATCATTTTTTGTTTGTTTTACTTGTGCATAAGGCATATGTTTTGTCCATTTGCAATATGATGTCATAGGAGGTCAAAAGTCAAAGTCAAAAGTAACGATTTTCCTCCGTGCAACTGGTGATCTGAAATGTGCAACTGGTGATCTGAAATGTGCAACTGGTAACCCAAAAAAAAAATTGTGATTCTATGTTTCCTTACTTTTTCAAAGTCACTGTGCATTTGCAATATGTTTTAATGGGCAGGTACCATCACGAATTTGTCATGCTATAAAAATCCTGCAGGAATGTGAAATTGACTGGCCCGATGAACTCGGGATGGCTTTGCAGTGATTCTGGTTCATCTCAATCGCTCGTTAGGGTTGATTTCAGAATGTCACTTTTGGTGATGTTTTTTCACTATAGAATCATATTGCAAATGCACGTGCAACTGGTCACCCAAAAATAAAAAAATGTTGATTTCATTATGTCCATTTGTTTATGTTTCCTTACTTTTTCAAAGTCACTGTGCATTTGCAATATGTTTTAATGGGCAGGTACCATCACGAATTTGTCATGCTATAAAAATCCTGCAGGAATGTGAAATTGACTGGCCCGATGAACTCGGGATGGCTTTGCAGTGATTCTGGGTCATCTCAATCGCTCGTTTGGGTTGATTTCAGAATGTCGCTTTTGGTGATGTTTTTTCACTATAGAATCATATTGCAAATGCACGTGCAACTGGTCACCCAAAAATAAAAAAAATGTTGATTTCATTATGTCCATTTGTTTATGTTTCCTTACTTTTTCAAAGTCACTGTGCATTTGCAATATGTTTTAATGGGCAGGTACCATCACAAATTGGTCATGCTATAAAAATCCTGCAGGAATGTGAAATTGACTGGCCCGATGAACTCGGGATGGCTTTGCAGTGATTCTGGGTCATCTCAATCGCTCGTTTGGGTTGATTTCAGAATGTCGCTTTTGGTGATGTTTTTTCACTATAGAATCATATTGCAAATGCACGTGCAACTGGTCACCCAAAAATAAAAAATAAATTGATTTCATTATGTCCATTTGTTTATGTTTCCTTACTTTTTCAAAGTCACTGTGCATTTGCAATATGTTTTAATGGGCAGGTACCATCACGAATTGGTCATGCTATAAAAATCCTGCAGGAATGTGAAATTGACTGGCCCGATGAACTCGGGATGGCTTTGCAGTGATTCTGGGTCATCTCAATCGCTCGTTTGGGTTGATTTCAGAATGTCGCTTTTGGTGATGTTTTTTCACTATAGAATCATATTGCAAATGCACGTGCAACTGGTCACCCAAAAATAAAAAAAATGTTGATTTCATTATGTCCATTTGTTTATGTTTCCTTACTTTTTCAAAGTCACTGTGCATTTGCAATATGTTTTAATGGGCAGGTACCATCACAAATTGGTCATGCTATAAAAATCCTGCAGGAATGTGAAATTGACTGGCCCGATGAACTCGGGATGGCTTTGCAGTGATTCTGGTTCATCTCAATCGCTCGTTAGGGTAGATTTCAGAATGTCGCTTTTGGTGATGGTACCTCACTGTTTAAACATATTGCAAATGTACAAGAGTCAAGTGGACAAGAGTCCATCAGTCAATTAGATATCATTCTGACACCAAACTGATACAAACTGACACCAAACCCACTTTTTCCAACTCGTTTAGTAGCCAACTATTACATACTTCAGAGCTGGCCCAAAATTCACAACGCCTTCGGTTCAAACCATAAAAAAACATAAAACACGTAGTTACGTTCTAGCTGCGGGTCCATTTCTTATGTTATGTGTTGGCCTAGCTGAGGCGACCCCGAATCCCAAGTTTCGGCTCGATAGGTCATTTGGTGTCCGAGAAAAACCCTAATTGGTGCTGAAAATCCACTTTTTTCCATGCCTTGCTACGGGGTCCTTGAACGAGCTATCGGACAGAAACATTGGGGTCCGTCTCTATGGGCCGAGCCGGTTTCAATGCACCTAGCCTTGCGTCTCTGAGACTTTTCTAAACGTCGTCATTTTCATAATGGTCAAAATGAATTGAAGGTATTGCAAATGTACGAGGCTGTTTCTCGGTCCGAGAACCGTCTAGAGCCACGTAACTCACCACGCACCATCGACCGGAGGTCTAGAACAGGTTTCTAAAGTTTCGGAACTCTAGGTCTGACGGTTCTTTTTTAGCTCGAACAAAGCTAACTATTGCAGCCACTGTCTGTCTCTACGCACCCCAATACGTCCCTCCATCCAAGTTGTGTTTTAGTGTGATTTTTTTTTCCTTTGATTTTTTTGGGGAAAAATGACTGATTTACAGTTCATGGGGGTTGCCTAATCACACATATGAAGTTTTGGAAAGATCAGACTTTTTTAACCCCTCGAAACAGCCCCTGAGACACCAATTATGGCACTTCCGGTTGGCACAGGAAGCTATAAATCAACACATATCCTCATTGGCGCATGCTGTTACAGAATCCTGAGTTTTAAGTCCTTACGTTAAGAACTGACTGATTTACACAGGGTTGAATGCACTATGTCTGTCAAACTGCAGGCAGGGTATGGGTAAACACTTTTAGGGTGATTTTAACCACTTCCGGTTGGTCCAGGAAGCTTAGAATCAACACAGGTAGACCTCACAGTGGCCTGATGGACTGGTACCGAAGACAGGTTCATACGGCATTCATAACCCATATAGACTTCAGGTTGAAATTAGGGGTGCAGGCAATGTATTCCTATGGGGAGAGATGACACTGTAATCTGTGAGATCAAAAAACACTGTTTTACTGTTAAGGGTTAATGCCACACGGTCAAGGTTAGGCTTGCACAGATCGGGAGGACCTTAGGAACATTCATGTGGTGGAATTTTTCTTCTCACCCTAACCGTTCTCTCACTGTAACTCAAAAGCAAATGACATTGTGGGGCAGGCTTCATTTTGGGCCTACTTTTCTAATGGTCGTTGCGCTTAGACCGAGCGAGCTACGGTCAAGCGGGATAGCTCGTTGAACTCAGCACAGTCTGGAGACTATGGTGATGCCATTTTTTGTGTTGATTTCAGAATGCCATTTTGGTGATGGTCCCTCTCCGTTTAAACATATTGCAAATGCACAAAAGTCAACTAGCAAGTCAGTGTCCATCAGTCAATTAGATGTCATTATGACACCAAACCCACTTTTTCCTACTCATTTAGAAGCCAACTATCACATATGTCAGAGCAGTCCCATAATTCACAGCGCCTTTAGTTTAAAACATAATAAAAAGGTAAAACACATAGTTACGTTCTAGCTGCGGGTCCAGTTCGGACATTATGTGAAGTCCTATGTGAGGCGAACCCGAATCCCGAGTTTCGGCTCGATAGGTCATTTGGTGTCCGAGAAAAACCCTAATTGGTGCTGAAAATCCACTTTTTTCCATGCCTTGCTACGAGGTCCTTGAACGAGCTATCGGACAGAAACGTTGGGGTCCGTCTCTATGGGCCGAGCCGGTTTCAATGCACCTAGCCTTGCGTCTCTGAGACTTTTCTAAACGTCGTCATTTTCGTAATGGTCAAAATGAATTGAAGGTATTGCAAATGTACAAGGCTGTTTCTCGGTCCGAGAACCGTCTAGAGCCACGTAACTCACCACGCACCATCGACCGGAGGTCTAGAACAGGTTTCTAAAGTTTCGGAACTCTAGGTCTGACGGTTCTTTTTTAGCTCGAACAAAGCTAACTATTGCAGCCACTGTCTGTCTCTACGCACCCCAATACGTCCCTCCATCCAAGTTGTGTTTTAGTGTGATTTTTTTTTCCTTTGAATTTTTTGGGGAAAAATGACTGATTTACAGTTCATGGGGGTTGCCTAATCACATATATGAAGTTTTGGACAGATCTGACTTTTTTAACCCTTCGAAACAGCCCCTGAGACACCATTTAAGGCACTTCCGGTTGGCACAGGAAGCTATAAATAAACTCATATCCTGATTGGGGTATGCCTTTACATAATCCTGAGTTTTAAGTCTTTACGTTAAGAACTGAGTTATTTACGGAGGGTTTAGTATGTGTGTGTTATTTCAGAAAATCATAGAAAATCACAGAAATCTCGCAGAGCTCCGCAGCACACTTTAAAAAGATTCGTATGAACACCCTGCAACTGGATCTGTAACCGTTGAAAAAAAAAACGCCTATTTGTGAACATCACCAAGTTGTCATTGTTCCGTTTCTCTTAAATGACGATAGATAAATGGCTGGTTCTTTTTTTATTGACACCGGAGGCTCCTTGACTTTGACCTGAAGTGGAAAAATAATTTCTCTATTTCCATTTTGGACCTTTAATCCCAGAAAAATGGCCATAACTCAAAAACCGTCGAGGCCTAGACGCCATCTTGTTCGGGGCCAACTGCCCATTATGCCAAACCTACGCTCACCAAGTTTCGGCTTCGAAATATTTTCAGTTTTCGAGATAAGGCCCCGTCGTGATTCGTGATGTTTTGCCAAATTGCCATATGATTCCGTATGCCCTCTTGTGGGAATTTCCGGGATAGCGGAAAAACGGTCAAAAACTTGTTTATTTTATAAAACGGAAACCGAATGTCCGACAAAGTTCATTTGATGACTTCCCGGTAGGTCCGGCCCTACCGCACGGCCCGACGCCGACCGCAAATTTTACAAACGATTTCGGACGTCTAGTAAGGGACCGTACATTTGCAATATGGACTTTTTCACTAATCATACACGAAATGCCGAAATGTTCCCTTAAGGTATGGGAGCAATTTCCAAACGCCTTAAGGTATCACATTCATCTGTACAAACAATAGTACTCAAGTATAAACACCATGGGACCACAAAGTCATCATACAGTTCAGGAAGGAGACGTGTTCTGTCTCCTAGAGATTAACGTATTTTGGTGTGAAAAGTGCAAATCAATCCCAGAACAACAGCAAAGGACCTTGTGAAGATGCTGGAGGAAACAGGTACACAAGTGTCTATATCCAGAGTAAAACGAGTCCTATATCGACATAACCTGAAAGGCCGCTCAGCAAGGAAGAAGCCACTGCTCCAAAACCGCCATAAAAAAGCCAGGCTACCGTTTGCAACTGCACATGGGGGCAAAGATTGTACTTTTTGAGGAAATGTCCTCTGGTCTGATGAAACAAAAATTGAACTGTTTGGCCATAATGACCATCATTGTGTTTGGAGGAAAAAGGAGGAGGCTTGCAAGCCGAAGAACACCATCCCAACCGTGAAGCACGGGGGTGGCAGCATCATGTTGTTGGGTTGCTTTGCTGCAGGAGGGATTGGTGCACTTCACAAAATAGATGGCATCATGAGGTAGGACATTTTTGTGGATATATTGAAGCAACATCTCAAGACATCAGTCAGGAAGTTAAAGCTTGGTCGCAAATGGGTATTCCAAATGGACAATGACCCCAAGCATACTTCCAAAGTTGTGGTAAAATGGCTTAAGGACAACAAAGTCAAGGTATTGGAGTGGCCATCACAAAGCCCTGGCCTCAATCCTATAGAACATTTGTGGGTGTACGAACAAGGAGGCCTTACAAACCTGACTCAGTTACACCAGCTCTGTCAGGAGGAATGGGCCAAAATTCACTCAACTTCTTGTGGGAAGCTTGTGGAAGGCTACCTGAAACGTTTGACCCAAGTTAAAAACATTAAAGGCAATGCTACCAACTACTAATTTAGTGTTCTTCTGACCCACTGGCAATGTGATGAAAGAAATAAAAGCTGAAAGAAATCCATCTTTCTGTATATGTATATGACATTTAATCCCTGGGTAGTAGATAGAAGTAGATGAAAGCAGTCCAAGAAAGCTTTTACTTTCAATAACAGTAGACTATTGATAGTGTTTATGCGGTTGTATTTATGAGGCTATCATTTAGACTGTTTTTGTATTCTGTCTGATTGCTATGTGTGAGCCACATCACTATAAAGACATTTCCATTCCACAAGAATGGACAATACAGTTTATAATCTGAAAGGAACATTGGCTGAGTTTATTACTTGCCTTTTGGCCAACCAGATAAGCTCTTTTGCCAATAATTGGGCAAAAGATCAGAAATGGACTGCCTGTCTAAACCCAGCCATTGAGATGTAGGAATATAGCCCATATGTCTACAGGCTCCATATACAGTGCATTCGGAAAGTATTCAGACCCCTTGACTTTTTCCACATTTTGTTATGTTACGGCCTTATTCTGAAATTGATTAAATTGCTTTTTTTCCCCTCATCACTCTACACACAACACCCCACAATGACAAAGAGAAAACAGGTTTTTAGAAATGTTGGCAAATTTATAAAAACAAATAAAAAATGAATCACATTTACATAAGTATTTTATGCCCTTTTTCTCAGTACTTTGTTGAAGCACCTTCGGCAGTGATTACACCCTCGAGTCTTCTTGGGTATGACTCTACAAGCTTGGCACACTTGTATTTGGGGAGTTTCTCCCATTCTTCTCTGCAGATCCTCTCAAGCTCTGTCAGGTTGGATGGGGAGCGTCGCTGCACAGCTATTTTCAGGTCTCTCCAGAATCGGAAGGGTTGAAGTCCGAGCTCAGGCTGGTCTACAAGGACATTCAGAGACTTGTTCCGAAGCCACGCCTGCGTTGTCTTGGCTGTGTGCTGAGGGTCGTTGTCCTGTTGGAAGGTCAACCTTCACACCAGTCTGAGGTCCTGAGCGCTCTGGAACAGGTTTTCATCAAGGATCTCTTTGTACTCTGCTCTGTTCATCTTTCCCTCGATCCTGACTAGTCTCCCAGTCCCTGCCGCTGAGAAACATCCCCACAGCATGATGCTGCCACCACCATGCTTCACCGTAGGGTTGGTGCCAGGTTTCCTCCAGACGTGACGCTTGGCATTCAGGCCAAATAGTTCAATCTTGGTTTCATCAGACCAGAGAATCGTGTTTCTCATGGTCTGAGAGTCTTTAGGTGCCTTTTGGCAAACTCCAAGCGGGCTGTCATGTGCCTTTTACTGAGGAGTGGCTTCCGTCTTGCCTCTCTACCATAAAGGCCTGATTGGTGGAGTGCTGCAGAGATGGTTGTCCTTCTGGAAGGTTCTCCCATCTCCACAGAGGAACTCTGGAGCTCTGTCAGAGTGACCATCGGGTTCTTGGTCACCTCCCTGACCAAGGCCCTTCTCCTCCTGATTGTTCAGTTTGGCCAGGCGGCCAGCTCTAGGAAGAGTTTTGGTAGTTCCAAACTTCTTCCAATTAAGAATGATGAAGGCCACTGTGTTTGGGGACCTTCAATGCAGCAGACATGTTTTGGTACCCTTCCCCAGACCTGTGCTTCGACACAAAAATTTCTCGGAGCTCTACGAACTATTTCTTCGACCTCATGACTTGGCTTTTGCTCTGAGACAGGTGTGTGTACATTTGCAAATCATGTTCAATTAATTGAATTTACCACAGGTGGACTCCAATCAAGTTGTTGAAACGTCTCAATCATGATCAATGGAAACAGGATGCACCTGAGTTAAATTTTGAGTCACTTAGCAAAGGGTCTAAATACCTAAGTAAAGTTGTGGCCAAAAGTTTTGAGAATGACACAAATATTAATTTTCACAAAGTCTGCTGCATCAGTTTGAATGATGGCAATTTACATATACTCCAGATTGTTATGAAGAGTGATCAGATTAATTGCAATTAATTGCAAAGCCCCTCTTTGCCATGGAAATGAACTGAATCCACAAAAAACATTTCCACTGCATTTCAGCCCTGCCACAAAAGGACCAACTGACATCATGTCAGTGATTCTCTCGTTAACACAGGTGTGAGTGTTGATGAGGACAAGGCTGGAGAATTCTCTGTCATGCTGATTGAGTTCGAATAACAGACTGGAAGCTTCAAAAGGACGGTGGTGCTTGGAATCATTGTTCTTCCTCTGTCAACCATGGTTACCTGCAAGGAAACATGTGCCATCATCATTGCTTTGCACAAAAAGGGCATCACAGGCAAGGATATTGCTGCCAGTAAGATTGCACCTAAATCAACCATTTATCAGATCATCAAGAACTTCAAGGAGAGCGGTCAATTGTTGTGAAGAAGGCTTCAGGGCGCCCAAGAAAGTCCAGCAAGTGCCAGGACCGTCTCCTAAAGTTCATTCAGCTGCAGGATCGGGGCACCACCAGTACAGAGCTTGCTCAGGAATGGCAGCAGGCAGGTGTGAGTGCATCTGCACGCACAGTGAGGTGAAGACTTTTGGAAGATGGCCTGGTGTCAAGAATGGCGGCAAAGAAGTCACTTCTCTCCAGGAAAAACATCAGGGACAGACTGATATTCTGCAAAAGGTACAGGGATTGGACTGCTGAGGAGTCATTTTCTCTGATGAATCCCTTTTCCGATTGTATGAGGCATCCGGAAAAAAGCTTGTCCGGAGAAGACAAGGTGAGCGCTACCATCAGTCCTGTGTCATGCCAACAGTAAAGCATCCTGAGACCATTCATGTGTGGGGTTGCTTCTCAGCCAAGGGAGTGGGCTCACTCACAATGTTGCCTAAGAACACAGCCATGAATGGTACCAACACATCCTCCGGGAGCAACTTCTCCCAACCATCCAGGAGCAGTTTGGTGACGAACAATGCCTTTTCCAGCAGGGAGCACCTTGCCATAAGGCAAAAGTGAAACTAAGTGGCTCGGGGAACAAAACATCAATATGTTGGGTCCATGACCAGGAAACTCCCCAGACCTTAATCCCATTGGGAACTTGTGGTCAATCTTTAAGAGGCGGGTGGACAAACAAAAACCCACAACTTCTGACAAACTCCAAGCATTGATTATGCAAGAATGGGCTGCCATCAGTCAGGATGTGCCCCAGAAGTTAATTGACAGCATGCCAGGGCGGATTGCAGAGGTTTGCAGAGTCAACACTAACAAATATTGACTCTTTGCATCAACTTCATGTAATTGTCAATAAAAGCCTTTGACACTTATGAAATGCTTGTAATTATACTTCAGTATTCCATAGTAACATCTGACAAAAATATCTAAAGACACTGAAGCAGCAAACTTTGTGAAAGTTAATATTTGTGTCATTCTCAGAACTTTTGTGCACGACTGTAAATAAGGTATCTGCTTTTATTTTTAATGCATTTGGTAAAATTTCTAAAAACCTGTTTACACTTTTTTATTATGGGATATTGTGTGTAGATTAATGCGGGGAAAATGTAATTTAATCGATTTTAGAACAAGGCTGTAACATAACAAAACGATGGAAAAAGTCAAGGGGTCTGAATACTTTCCCAATGCACTGTTAGCATTAATGGTTCTCTAATGTTCCACATTCTAATAGGACTACACTAAAGTATGGTGTGTGTGTGTGTGTGTGTGTAGGTGGGGGCACATGTAGCCATGACAACCTAGGATTTATCTTTAACTGACAACCATTTCCCTAGAAGAGCAAGGACACTAGACAGTTTGGACAGTAG
The DNA here is from genome assembly GCF_045791955.1 of Oncorhynchus clarkii lewisi. NCBI lineage: Eukaryota > Metazoa > Chordata > Actinopteri > Salmoniformes > Salmonidae > Oncorhynchus > Oncorhynchus clarkii. Next base: position 65,063,879 of record NC_092164.1, read on the forward strand.
ACAGTATTCCTGGAATGTGACTATCAAAAGGAAGGTTACTGAAAACACCATCCCTTAGTTATTTTGATCCCGTACGACAGGGGTAGGTAACCCTGTTCCTGGACTGCCGCAGGTACTAACTAGGCGCCCACACCTGAACAACTGAGCTAATTGATCAGTTCAGTGAATTGACTAAATTCAACACACCTGGTCTTCCAGGTCAGTCAAATCAAAAACATGAAGTGCCTGCGGGCCACTCCAGGACCAGGGTTGCCTAAACCTGTTTTACAAGATAACGACAACAAACTGTCACAACAGTGTGTAGTGTGGTGTGGTGTGGTGGAATAATACGGGTGTTAGTAACAGGACAGGAGAAATTCTAGAAGGAATGAGGAAGTAAATAAGACATTACTGTATCTTCCTTGGTCACGGCGTGTGTCCCCCAAATGGCACCCTGTTCCCTATATAGTGTACTACTTTTAACCAGAGTCAATAGTCAAAAGTGGTGCACTATATAGGGAGAAGAGGGTGCCATTTGGGATTCAGTAGGCACACCTATTATAAATGGTTCCAAGTTCCCACCCATGACCCTTGTCACGTAGAACAATCAATCTGAGAACTGGGACTGTATTCACGAAGCGTCTCAGAGTAGGAGTGCTGACCTAGGATCAGTTTGGCCTTGTAGATCACAATGAATACGATGGCATGGCCCTGATCTTATTCTCTGAGACGCTGTAAGAAAGAGGGCAGTTGTTGCTCGTTCAAATACATTTTTATTGGTCACGTACACATATTTAGCAGATGTTACTGCGGGTGTAGCGAAATGCTTGTGTTCGTAGCTCCAACAGCGCAGTAGTATCTAACAATTCACAACAATACACACAATCTAAAAGTAAAATAATGGAATTAAGAAAAATATAAATATTAAATCGAGCAATGTCGGAGTGGCATTGACTAAAATACAGTAGAATAGAATACAGTATATACATATGAGATGAGTAAATCAGTATTTAAACATTATTAAAGTTTCTAGTGTTCCATCATTAAAGTGGCCAGTGATTCCAAGTCTATGTACATAGGACAGCAGCCTCTAAGGTGTAGGGTTGTGTAACCGGGTGGAAGCCAGTTAGTGATGGCTATTTGTGGGAGAAGAAGGTGTTTAGCTTGTCCAAAGCAAGGCGTCGGTGTCCGTGACGTGGCCGATTTGACCTTTGTAGGTCGTGATTGTCTGTAGACTCTGCCACATACGTCTCGTGTCTGAGCCGTTGAATTGCGACTCCACTTTGTCATATCCTAGTCTGCGTGATCAAAACAATCTTGAAGCATGGATTCCGATTGGTCAGAACAGCGTTGAATAGACCTTAGCACAGGTACTTCCTGTTTGAATTTCGTCCTATAGGAAGAGAGGATCAAAATGGAGATGTGATCTGATTTGCTAAAAGGAGGGCGGGGGAGGGCCTTGCAGGCATTTTGAAAAGTTGAGTAGCAGTTGTCCAATGTTTTCCCAGCACAAGTACTACAGTCAATGTGTTGGTAGATCTTCGGTAGCGTTTTCCTTAAATTTGCTTTGTTAAAATCCCCAGCTACAATAAATGTTGCCTCAGGATATATGGCTTCCAGTTTGCATGAAGTCCAGTGTGGTTCTTTGAGGGCCATCGTGGTATCGGCTTGAGGGGGAATATACACGGCTGTGACTATAACCAAAGAGAATTCTCTTGGGAGGTAATACGTTGGCATTTGATTGTGAGGTATTCTAGGTTGGGGGAACAAAATGACTTGAGTTTCTGTATGTTATCACAATCACCCCATGAGTAGTTAATCATGAAACATACACCCCCGCCTTTCTTCTCCCAGGAGAGTTCTTTATTCTTGTTTGTGCGATGTACTGAGAATCCAGCTGACTGTATAGACAGGGACAGTATATCCAGAGAACCATGTTTCCGTGAAACAGAGTATGTTACAATCCCTGATGTCTATCTGGAAGGAGATCCTCGCCCTGAGCTTGTCTACTTTATTATTCAAAGACTGAACATTAGAGAGTAATATACTCGGAAGCGGTGGATGGTGTGCATGCCTCCTGTGTCAGACTAGAAGTCCCACTCCGAATATCTCTTCTCTGCTGGCGGTGTTTTGGAGCAGCCTCTGGGATAAGTTCAATTGCCCTGGGGGGTACGAACAAAGGATCCAAGTCGTATTCCTGGTTCATGCTGGTGAGTTACCGCCGCTCTGATATATTAAAAAAAAATTCTGTCCTGCTAAGCACTCCAAATGTAACAAGTACTTTTGGGTGTCAGGGATAATGTAAGTACATATTTTTCATTAAGACTGTAGTAAAGTAAAGATACCCCCAAAAACAACTTAAGTAGTACTTTCAAGTATTTTTATTAAACTTTTATTTAACTAGGTAAGTCAGTTAAGAATAAATTCCTATTTACAATGACAGCCTAGGAACAGTGGGTTAACTGCCTTGTTCAGGGGCAGAATGGCAGATTTTTTAACCTTGTCAGCTCAGGGATTTGATCTAGCAACCTTTCGGTTACTGGCACAACACTCTAACCACTAGGCTAACTGCCGCCCCAACTTAAGTACTCTACACCACTGAGCAGATGCAACAATACGTTTGTTGACAACAACGCTGCTTTCCACTTTGCTTTTTAATGTACATCCACAAGCGTCCTATAATTAAACACCCATATCGTGCAGCCCTACGTGGCAGAGTGGAGATGATCTCAAAATCTGATCGACTTTTGTTTGTACTGTTCAATAAAACTTCAACCAATCAGAATGGAGAAAGCCTCATTGAAATGATTTTAGAAGGTATGTGTTTCCACTCTAGGGTCAGGGACGACTCATAAAGCAAAATGGATGACTTTTATTATGAAAAAACACAAAATACTGTCAAATACTGTCAACAGAACAAATGCATTGTGGTATTTTTTCCCCCATATTTCCCAGCCCTACATTTGGAACACAATCCAGATCATTCGAGACAGTAATCTAAAACGGTCTTATTGTTTTCTATCACATCTATTCATAGTAACTAGTGCTGCACTCAGCTTTATGGCACAGCACACAGAAACCAATGACGTACGCAAAGACCATACGGCCCTGTCGCGCTGACATCACAACACACTGCAAGACACTCGTGAGCTGAGGTTGAAAACAGGATCAGAGTACACTTTGCATTTCCTCCCCACCCCCCCTTCTCCCTGAGCCCTAGTCTCTTGTGGACAGACTACGTAACATAAATGCTATCAGAACATCTGTCAGCGGCCTGTGGGACGCAAACTCAACTCAAAGAGAGACCACAGAAAAACAATACACTTCAATAATGACAAGATCAACATCCAACTCTAATTATAAACTGGGTGGTTCGAGCCCTGAATGCTGACAGCTGTGGTATATCAGACAAAACATGTATTTTTACTGCTCTAATTACCTTGGAAACCAGTTTATAATACCAAATAAGGCATCTCTGGGGTTTGTGGTATATGGCCAATATACACCGGCTAAGGGCTGTGTCCAGGCACTCCACGTTGCGTCGTGCTTAAGAACAGATTTTAGCCGTGGTATATTGGCCATATACCACACCCCCTCCCCTTATTGCTTAATTACAGGTGCCCAGTATACACTCCGGTGCAACAATTGTTCTGGTGGTTCTTTCAACGTCCCTGGTCATTTGGATAAATCACGTTTTGGCAGGTGTGCGCATCTTTTACATTTCTGAAAGAGACATTCGTCTCATAGACTTGACCCGAAACGTGCAGACGGGGGGGGGGGGGGGGGGGGGGGGGGGGGAGCTATCACCCTGCTTCCTTTCCTCAATCTAGTATCTTTTCTCATACCTCTCCCCCCTCCTAGAATCGAATCAAGTAGTTGGCGCCAGATTTTCCTTCTGGGATGCCCAGATGACCTTTGCCCTAACCCTTCCATGTTTGTAGATCTGTACAGCTTTACCACTACACTGATTATGCCTGAATAAAGCCCTTCAGATCAGCAAACATGGAAGGGTAAGGGCCAAGGAGGAAGAGTAGCTGGGAGTGGTTTAGTCTACTGGCCAGGAGGGGGTGTCCTAGTCTACTGGTCAGGAGGGTGTCCTAGTCTACTGGTCAGGAGGGTGTCCTAGTTTACTGGTCAAGAGGGTGTCCTAGTTTACTGGTCAGGAGGATGTCCTAGTCTACTGGTCTGGATAGGGTGTCCTAGTCTACTGGTCAGGAGGGTGTCCTAGTCTACTGGTCTGGATAGGGTGTCCTAGTCGACTGGTCAGGAGGGTGTCCTAGTCTATTGGTCAGGAGGGTGTCCTAGTCTACTGGTCAGGATAGGGTGTCCTAGTCTACTGGTCAGGAGGGTGTCCTAGTCTACTGGTCAGGAGGGTGTCTTAGTCTACTGGTCTGGAGGGTGTCCTAGTCTACTGGTCAGGATAGGGTGTCCTAGTCTACTGGTCAGGAGGGTGTCCTAGTCTACTGGTCAGGAGGGTGTCTTAGTCTACTGGTCTGGAGGGTGTCCTAGTATACTGGTCAGGAGGGTGTCCTAGTCTACTGGTCAGGAGAAGGTGTCCTAGTCTACTGGTCAGGATAGGGTGTCTTAGTCTACTGGTCAGGATGGTGTCCTAGTCTACTGGTCAGGAGGGTGTCCTAGTCTACTGGTCAGGAGGGTGTCCTAGTCTACTGGTCAGGAGGGTGTCCTAGTCTACTGGTCAGGAGGGTGTCCTAGTCTACTGGTCAGGAGGGTGTCCTAGTCTACTGGTCAGGAAGGTGTTCAAGTCTACTGGTCAGGAGAAGGTGTCCTAGTCTACTGGTCAGGAGAAGGTGTCCTAGTCTACTGGTCAGGAGAAGGTGTCCTAGTCTACTGGTCAGGAGAAGGTGTCCTAGTCTACTGGTCAGGAGGGTGTCCTAGTTTACTGGTCAGGAGGGTGTCCTAGTCTACTGGTCAGGAGGGTGTCCTAGTCTACTGGTCTGGAGGGTGTCCTTGTTTACTGGTCAGGAGGGTGTCCTAGTCTACTGGTCAGGAGGGTGTCCTAGTCTACTGGTCAGGAGGGTGTCCTAGTTTACTGGTCAGGAGGGTGTCCTAGTCTACTGGTCAGGAGGGTGTCCTAGTCTACTGGTCTGGAGGGTGTCCTTGTTTACTGGTCAGGAGGGTGTCCTAGTCTACTGGTCAGGAGGGTGTCCTAGTCTACTGGTCAGGAGGGTGTCCTAGTCTACTGGTCAGGAGGGTGTCCTAGTCTACTGGTCAGGAGGGTGTCCTAGTCTACTGGTCAGGAGGGTGTCCTTGTTTACTGGTCTGGAGGGTGTCCTAGTCTACTTACTCCGACTGGCCAGGAGGTCGTCCAGCGATTCAGCCCACTTATCAAGTTCCACCCGACTGAACTTGGCGTTGCTGTGGCCCACCTGACTCCACTGGTGCATCAACGGGAGGCGAGACCTCCGCTCTTTATCACTGTTAGGGAGGAGAGGGGGGAGAGGAAGGGTGAGAGAGATTCAGAGAGAGGAGGGGTGAGGAGAGAGACAGGAAGAGATAGGGGGAGAGAGAGTGAGGGAGAGAGATGGAGAGATAGGGAGACAGTTGGAGAGGGGGGAGAGGGAGAGACAGGGAGAGGGAGGGATAGGGAGAGGGAGGGAAAGAGAGAGGGAGAAATAGGGAGACAGGAGGGGTAAGGGAGAGAGGGAGAGAGTGAGAGAGGGGGGAGAGACGGAGTTAAAGGGAGAGAGGAGACAGGCATCAGATTTCATGATAACACAACCCCTCATTTCCACAACTGTTTGGTGACTGAGGTCCGGATGGGTATCGTTTCAAACGGAACTTCTTAGGATACGTCCCAAATGGCACCCCATTCCCTATGTAGTGCACTACTTTTGACCAGGGAAAGTACCTCATATTTCCTATTTAATGCACTAATCTTTACCAGAGCCCAAAGGGCTACGTAGGGAATAGGATGCCATTTGGCCAGGGACTGCTTTAGACATCTTCCTCTTAGAAAGCTACCTTGTCCACAGTCTATTGTCCTCATTATATTGCCCACAGTCTATTGTCCTCATTATATTGTCCACAGTCTATTGTCCTCATTATATTGTCCACAGTCTATTGTCCTCATTATATTGCCCACAGTCTATTGCCCACAGTCTATTGTCCACAGTCTATTGTCCACAGTCTATTGTCCTCATTATATTGTCCACAGTCTATTGTCCTCATTATATTACCCACAGTCTATTGCCCACAGTCTATTGCCCACAGTCTATTGCCCAGTCTATTGTCCTCATTATATTGTCCTCAGTCTATTGTCCTCCTTATATTGTCCACAGTCTATTGTCCACAGTCTATTGTCCTCATTATATTGTCCACAGTCTATTGTCCACAGTCTATTGTCCTCATTATATTGTCCACAGTCTATTGTCCACAGTCTATTGTCCACAGTCTATTGTCCTCATTATATTGTCCACAGTCTATTGCCCACATTATATTGTCCACAGTCTATTGCCCACATTATATTGTCCACAGTCTATTGTCCTCATTATATTGTCCACAGTCTATTGTCCTCATTATATTGTCCACAGTCTATTGCCCACAGTCTATTGCCCAGTCTATTGTCCTCATTATATTGTCCACAGTCTATTGTCCTCATTATATTGTCCACAGTCTATTGTCCACAGTCTATTGCCCACATTATATTGCCCACAGTCTATTGTCCTCATTATATTGTCCACAGTCTATTGTCCTCATTATATTGCCCACAGTCTATTGCCCACAGTCTATTGCCCAGTCTATTGTCCTCATTATATTGTCCTCAGTCTATTGTCCTCATTATATTGTCCACAGTCTATTGTCCACAGTCTATTGTCCTCATTATATTTTCCACAGTCTATTGTCCACAGTCTATTGTCCACAGTCTATTGTCCTCATTATATTGTCCACAGTCTATTGTCCTCATTATATTGTCCACAGTCTATTGTCCTCATTATATTGTCCATAGTCTATTGTCCACAGTCTATTGTCCACAGTCTATTGTCCTCATTATATTGTCCACAGTCTATTGCCCACAGTCTATTGCCCACAGTCTATTGTCCACAGTCTATTGCCCACAGTCGATGACCTCACCTGTCTCTCTGTTCTTTCTGTTCTGGGTTAAACAGGTTGGAATGTGATGAATGGGGACTCTGGAAATACAGACACAATTAGTTTGTTTCCAAGTTGAAATGATTGGCTTGTGTCACTCCTACAGTCAACACACACACACACACACACACACACACACACACACACACACACACACACACACACACACACACACACACACACACACACACTTCTTTGGTTTTGGCCCAAACGTTATACAAAATTTTAAGAAGTTCTGTTTGAGCAATATTTTCCTGTATCAAGTCATTGTCGCCATTTAAAAAGAACATTCAGCATTCCAAACCTAAAGCATTAAAACATGACGTAGTGGATGTCAACATATAGGAGAAATAGGAGAGGAGGGGGACTTGGTATTCATTGGTTTGGCCATTTGGCAGATGCTTTAATCTAAAAGAACAAAAGGAAAGACTGGATGAGGTTCTAATGAGTTACACAATGACAGGAATAATATGCCAGTGTAACAGTGTAACTTTAGACCGTCCCCTCGCCCACACCCGGGCGCGAACCAGGGACCCTCTGCACACATCAACAACAGTCACCCCGCGAAGCATCGTTACCCTTCGCTCCACAAAAGCCGCGGCCCTTGCAGAGCAAAGGGGAACCACTACTTCAAGGTCTCAGAGCAAGTGACGTCACCGATTGAAACGCTATTTAGCGCGAACCACCGCTAACTAAGCTAGCCGTTTCACATCCGTTACACGTGACAATATTTAAATTAAATTGAGAATATTTGAGGTAAATGTGTACTGTTGAGCGTGATTATTTAATCCTTTGTCAACTTAGTGTGACCTTGACATAAACACAACCGCTTTATTAGTAACACTCTGTCGGATGAATCTCAAGGTTGGAATTACTACTGAGAGGAACCAGAAAGGGTGCATTTATTTTTTAGCTCATACACTTCCCTGATTGGAGTAGAGATTTCACAAGGTCCAATGGAATGGTCTGAAATGGTGCACCCGGAAATCTAGAACTAACGCACCTAGTCAAAACCCATCTAACACACACAGGCTATCCATTCCCATACAGTCGTCCTAAAACACCCAATACCCTAAACACTGCCAGGGACCACTCCTCTAGTGATCCTGACCTCCCACATCCCCCTTTACCTGCCCAAACAGGCTCTTCAGGTGTAGCTTGGCTGCTGACAGCTTGGCTCTGGTGTGGGACCGTTGCTGTGACTTCAAGGACAAGGGGCTGAAGCCAGAGGTTGAGAGCGAGGGAGAGGACGGTGGCTGGTTGTCGCTGCCCACGCTCTCTGTGCTGCGGCTCGTCGTCCCCGGCGCCAACTGCCCGTCACTATATGCCCTACACCCTTCACTGAGGTTCACCACTCCAAGAAATCCCTTGCCCTCTAGCTTCCCCAGTTCTGTGAAGTTCTCCACACTGACGCTGTGATCCCTGCTCAGCTCCCCCCTCCCGTGGCTGGCTCCAGGCTCCACGATGATAGGGGTAGGGGGGAAAGAGGTGGTTCGCCCATCCAGTTCGTCACCTTCCAGGTCGGGGTTGTAGGTACCTGATTCCCCGTCCCGGCTGTGGTAGTTGTGGCTCTTCACGGATACTTTCCTCCGCGGCAGGAAATCCATATCGAGTAGAGACCCCTCGGAGCTGTACCGACGCATGACGGCAGTGCCTCTGGGTGGAGTTAAGAGACAAGGAAGGATGGAGGGACTGATGTGCAGGTGGAGAAAGAGAGTGAAGGGAAAGGGAGGATGAAAGAGAGAAATAGTCTGGAGGGAGGACCCCAGCAAAGAACAGCCTATAAAAAGAAAACAGAGAGAGAGGGGGAATTGGACATGATAGATTTGGACAATCACAGAAAATGGGTGAAATGGGTCAATTCATCCGGACAACAGTGTGCTGTTCCATGTCATCGGTACACTTTTACAGAGTGCAGCTGGTCGGACTCATGACATGTGTCCCAAATGGCACCCTATTCCCTACATAGTGCCCTATTTTTGACCAGGGCCCATAGAGTAGTGCACCATGTAGGGAATAGGGTGCCATTTGGGATGCAGATCATGAGTCAGACCAGCTGCAGTATGTATGATAACAACTGCTATGTCCAATGCTGTCAAGTCCACTCTACATGCAATGTGGGTTAACGAGAGAAAGCTTTTTTTCTGATATTCATATGTGACATATTGAAACCACCTATTCGTTTTCAACTGACATGAGAGACATATTAACATTAATGTGTTGGCCCCTTGGCTGCAAAAATGTGATGAACTGTAGTCATGCCAGTCTACTGATTTAAATTCAGCAGATTTGTACTGATTCTACTGATTTGAATTCAGCAGATTTTTTTACTGATTCTACTGATTTGAATTCAGCAGATTTTTTTACTGATTCTACTGATTTGAATTCAGCAGATTTTTACTGATTCGATTGACTTGAAATATTGATTTGAGTGAAATGGTCTTCCTGCAACTTGACCCACATCTAAATGACATATGACTGGTGTGAAGAGTAACATGTATTCTCCATACTATCATATAACTGATTTAAACAGCAACATGTATTCTCCATACGATCATGTTTACTTATGTTTTTAACTTGGTGTTGTAATTGTGTATTAACGTGATAACCACACATGTCAGTGTTTATGCTGTGTATAACTCAAATGTTGAACTTGGGCTGTCTAGAAGGCATTACATAACTGTTGAGACTGCCGCTGAGAACTTTAAACGGAAGTATTATCTATGTCCCACAGGAGGGGAGTTGAATTCCTTGCAGTAAATCTAACAACAACAAAAAAAGAGCCGGTGTAAAATGTATTACCTCGATGTCCTGCGGTTACTCTGCCACCTGTGCTTTCATGATTTTGGCTCCAAACAAAGAGTTCTCTGTCCCGGGAAGTATATCCACTGATTGAACCATAATATATATATATATATATTCGATTAGGCTTGCTTTAGTTCGAGAGTCTCACTTGTGACGTCAGAGCATTGCCTGTTGCGTATTGTTAACTAGGAACCAAAACGGAAGTAAACGGAACGAAACGGGGAGAGACCTAGCTGGATTTGTCCAATATAAAGTCTCGTTTTAATGCAAAACGTTTTCGTTTGTAGTAAATGGTTCCCGTTGCAAAACGTTTTGTACTAATGATTACACCCGTGTCAAGACACGGAGTCGCGGATGCCTCTTCTCTCTCCACCGAGTGCTCTCAATAATCAACAGAGTCCTGACGCTGCACGTGTTACTGAATATCTATGAATACGTAACAAGCATATACAGACAGACGAAACGAAATCACAAGCACCAAGAAAGTTTCTCTGTCTCAAACTTCATTCAGACCTTTTTAAATCTCACACTTGCATGAACCAGAAACGCCTATTGTCTGTGTTGCCACCCACAACTCCGTCTCAGCTTGCCGTGTTGTCTCTTGAAGCTCTCTGTACAGTACAACATCATTCACATATTTTAGGTGTGTCGTGGAAAAACACTTCTGAACTCCCCGGGGCTAAGGAAGCTTACTTTGAATGGAATTACCGAAGGGAGGGAACTTTTCTGTAGCTGCCTGAGCTATTTTAATAATGTCAGTGTCGATGACGGAATGGAAGATCATTCAAAATAAGTTGTTTCATATTGAATAAAATGTTCAAATTAACTTCAATAATTTGAAAATGATCTTATTTTGTTATTTGAACAGTATGTTTTTATTATCCATATCTGTGGATTTAACAATGTAGGCCAACAAAGGACTTTGCACATGGTGTCATGCCATCTCTGAACTGTACTCTAAATAACTGCACTATACTGCATTACGCTGTTCACCACTCTGCATTTAGATATAGTCATACTGATACTGTAAATACAAGGGATATCAACCATATACCCACTATATAGCCAGCAGCGTCCCACCCTGCGTACCACTTCTGGCCACTTCTGGCTTGCTTCTGAAGCTAAGCAGGGTTGGTCCTGGTCAGTTCCTGGATGGGAGACCAGATGCTGCTCGTTCCTCTGGTCTAAAAAAATATCCCAATGCCCCAGGGCACTGCCCTGTGTAGAGTGCCGTCTTTTGGATGGGACGTTAAACGGGTGTCCTGACTCTCTGAGGTCATTAAAGATCCCATGGCACTTATCGTAAGAGTAGGGGTGTTAACCCTGGTGTCCTGGCTAAATTCCCAATCTGGCCATCATACCATCACGGTCACCTAATAATCCCCAGTTTACAATTGGCTCATTCATCTCCCTCCTCTCCCTCCTCTCCCCTGTAACTATTCCCCAAATGAGAATTTGTTCTCAGTCAACTTACCTGATAAATCAATGGATAAATAACTAAAAACATATCAACCATATACCAACTCTATCTGTTCATTCTCTTACAAATCTATGCTCACTCTAACTAGTTGTATATAATGTATGTAAACTTTGTTTAAACTCCTTTGCTTGTAGTCTGTCTCTAAATGTTGCCTATCACTAGCAGCACCATATCACCAGGTAACATTCTGAGTATGTTGTCTAGCAGCACCATATCACCAGGTAACATTCTGAGTATGTTGTCTAGCAGCACCATATCACCAGGTAACATTCTGAGTATGTTGTCTAGCAGCACCATATCACCAGGTAACATTCTGAGTATGTTGTCTAGCAGCACCATATCACCAGGTAACATCCTGAGTATGTTGTCTAGCAGCACCATATCACCAGGTAACATTCTGAGTATGTTGTCTAGCAGCACCATATCACCAGGTAACATTCTGAGTATGTTGTCTAGCAGCACCATATCACCAGGTAACATCCTGAGTATGTTGTCTAGCAGCACCATATCACCAGGTAACATTCTGAGTATGTTGTCTAGCAGCACCATATCACCAGGTAACATTCTGAGTATGTTGTCTAGCAGCACCATATCACCAGGTAACATCCTGAGTATGTTGTCTAGCAGCACCATATCACCAGGTAACATTCTGAGTATGTTGTCTAGCAGCACCATATCACCAGGTAACATTCTGAGTATGTTGTCTAGCAGCACCATATCACCAGGTAACATCCTGAGTATGTTGTCTAGCAGCACCATATCACCAGGTAACATTCTGAGTTTGTTGTCTAGCAGCACCATATCACCAGGTAACATTCTGAGTATGTTGTCTAGCAGCACCATATCACCAGGTAACATTCTGAGTATGTTGTCTAGCAGCACCATATCACCAGGTAACATTCTGAGTATGTTGTCTATCAGCACCATATCACCAGGTAACATTCTGAGTATGTTGTCTAGCAGCACCATATCACCAGGTAACATTCTGAGGATGTGTAATTGTACTTGGCAAATAAAGGTGATTCTGATCAAAAATATTGTAGTGAACGGTGGGTCAGGGAAGTGTGATGAGTCCTCAGATATCATGCTCATCCCACTAGGTGTCAATTCTCTGCCTCAATCAGTATTCTGCTGTTCCTGAGTCCCCTTAACCCGAAATCAACCTCTCCAACCCTAACCTTGTCCCCAGGCTTATTAAAGTACACAGTGGCAGAATACCTGACCACTGTGACTGACCCAAACGTAAGGAAAGTTTTGACTATGTACAGACTCAGTGAGCATAGCCTTGCTATTGAGAAAGGTCGCCATAGGCAGACATGGCTCTCAAGAAAAGACAGGCTGTGTGCTCACTGCCCACAAAATGAGGTGGAAACTGAGCTGCACTTCCTAACCTCCTGCCCAATGTATGACCATATTAGAGAGACATATTTCCCTCAGATTACACAGATCCACAAGGAATTCGAAAACAAACCCAATTTTGATAAACTCCCATATCTACTGGGTGAAATTCCACAGTGTGCCATCACATCAGCAAGATTTGTGACCTGTTGCCACAAGAAAAGGGCAACCAGTGAAGAACAAACACCATTGTAAATACAACCCATATTTATGCTTATATATTTTCCCTTGTGTACTTTAACCATTTGTACATTGTTACAACACTGTATACAGTGGGGCAAAAAAGTATTTAGTCAGCCACCAATTGTGCAAGTTCTCCCACTTAAAAAGATGAGAGAGGCCTGTAATTTTCATCATAGGTACACTTCAACTATGACAGACAAAATGAGAAAAAAAAATCCAGAAAATCACATTGTAGGATTTTTTATGAATTTATTTGCAAATTATGGTGGAAAATAAGTATTTGGTCAATAACAAAAGTTTATCTCAATACTTTGTTATATACCCTTTGATGGCAATGACAGAGGTCAAACGTTTTCTGTAAGTCTTCACAAGGTTTTCACACACTGTTGCTGATATTTTGGCCCATTCCTCCATGCAGATCTCTTCTAGAGCAGTGATGTTTTGGGGCTGTTGCTGGACAACATGGACTTTCAACTCCCTCCAAAGATTTTCTATGGGGTTGAGATCTGGAGACTGGCTAGGCCACTCCAGGACCCTGAAATGCTTCTTGCGAAGCCACTCCTTCATTGACAGGGCGGTGTGTTTGGGATCATTGTCATGCTGAAAGACCCAGCCACGTTTCATCTTCAATTCCCTTGCTGATGGAAGGAGGTTTTCATTCAAAATCTCACGATACATGGCCCCATTCATTCTTTCCTTTACACGGATCAGTCGTCCTGGTCCCTTTGCAGAAAAACAGCCCCAAAGCATTATGTTTCCACCCCCATGCTTCACAGTAGGTATGATGTTCTTTGGATGCAACTCAGCATTCTTTGTCCTCCAAACACAACGAGTTGAGTTTTTACCAAAAAGTTATATTTTGGTTTCATCTGACCATATGACATTCTCCCAATCTTCTTCTGGATCATCCAAATGCTCTCTAGCGAACTTCAGACGGGCCTGGACATGTACTGGCTTAAGCAGGGGGACACGTCTGGCACTGCAGGATTTGAGTCCCTGGCGGCGTTGTGTGTTACTGATGGTAGGCTTTGTTACTTTGGTCCCAGCTCTCTGCAGGTCATTCACTAGGTCCCCCCGTGTGGTTCTGGGATTTTTGCTCACCGCTCTTGTGATCATTTTGACCCCACGGGGTGAGATCTTGCGTGGAGCTCCAGATCGAGGGAGATTATCAGTGGTCTTGTATGTCTTCCATTTCCTAATAATTGCTCCCACAGTTGATTTCTTCAAACCAAGCTGCTTACCTATTACAGATTCAGTCTTCCCAGCCTGGTGCAGGTCTACAATTTTGTTTCTGGTGTCCTTTGACAGCTCTTTGGTCTTGGCCATAGTGGAGTTTGGAGTGTGACTGTTTGAGGTTGTGGACAGGTGTCTTTTATACTGATAACAAGTTCAAACAGGTGCCATTAATACAGGTAATGAGTGGAGGACAGAGGAGCCTCTTAAAGAAGAAGTTACAGGTTTGTGAGAGCCAGAAATCTTACTTGTTTGTAGGTGACCAAATACTTATTTTCCACCATAATTTGCAAATAAATTCATAAAAAATGCTACAAAGTTATTTTTTGGATTTTTTTTTCTAATTTTGTCTGTCATATTTGAAGTGTACCTATGATGAAAATTACAGGCCTCTCTCATCTTTTTAAGTGGGAGAACTTGCACAATTGGTGGCTGACTAAATACTTTTTTGTCCCACTGTATATACATAATATGACATTTGTAATGTCTTTATTGTTTTGAAACTTCTGTATGTGTAATGTTTACTGTTAATTTTTATGGTTAATTTCACTTTTGTTTATTATCTATCTCACTTGCTTTGGCAATGTTAACACATGTTCCCATGCCAATAATGCCCCTTGAATTGAAATGAATAATTAGATATAGATAGATGGATAGATTGTTAGATAGTTAGTTAGATAGATAGTTAGATTCTGATTCCTGAGTCTGCACAACTCTGCCAGGACCAAGGATCAAGAGAGACACTAGGGTGTTTTAGTACTGTATCTCTTGACACAATGATGAAAATAATCATGGACTCTAAACCTTCAAGCTGCATACTGGACCCTATTCCAACTAAACTACTGAAAGAGCTGCTTCCTGTGCTTGGCCCTCCCATGTTGAACATAATAAACGGCTCTCTATCCACCGGATGTGTACCAAACTCACTAAATGTGGCAGTAATAAAGCCTCTCTTGAAAAAGCCAAACCTTGACCCAGAAAATATAAAAAACTATCGGCCTATATCGAATCTTCCATTCCTCTCAAACATTTTTGAAAAAGCTGTTGTACAGCAACTCGTTACAGCAGCTTCCTGAAGACAATGTATACGAAATGCTTCAGTCTAGTTTTAGACCCCATCATAGCACTGAGACTGCACTTGTGAAGGTGGTAAATCACCTTTTAATGCTCCTACCTATCTTTCTGATTTGGTCCTCCCGTACATACCTACACGTACGCTACGGTCACAAGACGCAGGCCTCCTAATTGTCCCTAGAATTTCTAAGCAAACAGCTGGAGGCAGGGCTTTCTCCTATGGAGCTCAATTTTTATGGAAGGGTCTGCCTACCCATGTGAGAGACGTAAACTCGGTCTCAACCTTTAAGTCTTTACTGAAGACTCATCTCTTCAGTGGGTCATATGATTGAGTGTAGTCTGGCCCAGAAGTGTGAAGGTGAACGGAAAGGCTCTGGAGCCATTGCTGTCTCTTCCTGGCCGGTTCCCCTCTCTCCACTGGGATTCTCTGCCTCTAACCCTATAACAGGGGCTGAGTCACTGGCTTACTGGTGCTCTTTCATGCCGTCCCTAGGAGGGGTGCGTCACTTGAGTGGGTTGAGTCAGTGACGTGATCTTCCTGTCTGGGTTGGCGACACCCCTTGGGTTGTGCCGTGGCGGAGATCTTTGTGGGCTATACTCGGCCTTGTCTCAGGATGGTAAGTTGGGGGTTGAAGATATCCCTCTAGTATTGTGGGGGCTGTGCTTTGGCAAAGTGGGTGGGGTTATATCCTTCCTGTTTGACCCTGTCCGGGGGTATCATCGGACGGGGCCACAGTGTCTCCTGACCCCTCCTGTCTCAGCCTCCAGTATTTATGCTGCAGTAGTTTATGTGTCGGGGGCAAGGGTCAGTTTGTTATATCTGGAGTACTTCTCCTGTCTTATCCAGTGTCCTGTGTGAATTTAAGTATGCTCTCTCTAATTCTTTCTCTCTTTCTCTCTTTCTTTCTCTCTCTCGGTGGACCTGAGCCCTAGGACCATGCCTCAGGACTACCTGGCATGATGACTCCTTGCTGTCCCCAGTCCACCTGGCCGTGCTGCTGCTCCAGTTTCAACTGTTCTGCCTGCGGCTATGGAACCCTGACCTGTTCACCGGACGTGCTACCTGTCCCAGACCTGCTCTTTTCAACTCTCTAGAGACAGCAGGAGCGGTAGAGATACTCTTAATGATCGGCTATGAAAAGCCAACTGACATTTACTCCTGAGGTGCTGACTTGCTGCAATCTCGACAACTACTGTGATTATTATTATTTGACCATGCTGGTCATTTATGAACATTGAACATCTTGGTCATGTTCTGTTATAATCTCCACCCGGCACAGCCAGAAGAGGACTGGCCACCCCTCAGAGCCTGGTTCCTCTCTAGGTTTCTTCCTAGGTTTTTGCCTTTCTAGGGAGTTTTTCCTAGCCACCGTGCTTCTACACCTGCATTGCTTGCTGTTTGGGGTTTTAGGCTGGGTTTCTGTACAGCACTTTGAGATATCAGCTGATGTAAGAAGGGCTATATAAATAAATTTGATTTGAGATATATAGTTAGTTAGTTAGATAGATCGATAGATAGTTAGATAGATTGATAGTTAGTTAGTTAGATAGATAGATAGAGGGGGGGGGGGGGGGGGTTAAGAGTCCATTAGGGAATGTCCATAGGGGGAGCAGCAGGGAGGGGGTGGGGAGTAAGAGTCCATTAGGGAATGTCCATAGGGGGAGCAGCAGGGAGGGGGGGGGGGTGAATGAAACGTAACAAATTGAATAAAAATAAAGAATCCTTTATACATATTTACGCTGTAACATTGATAAATGTCCATTGGGAGTGGGGGGGGGGACAGGCGGAGCAGGTAGCCGTCTAGTGGCTATTCAGCAGCCTTATGGTCTCGGGGTAAAAAGCTATTGGCCAGTCTGCCATGATGCTCTGGGTGAAGGAAGCGGGGAGAACAGGCCATGGCTCGGGTGGCTGGGAGTCCCTGATGATCTTCCTCTAACTTCTGACAGTGTTTATTCAACAACACAGCTCTGACGGTGTTAATTCAACAACACAGCTCTGACAGTGTTAATTCAAAACACATCTCTGACGGTGTTAATTCAACAACACAGCTCTGACAGTGTTTATTCAACAACACAGCTCTGACGGTGTTAATTCAACAACACAGCTCTGACAGTGTTAATTCAACAACACAGCTCTGACGGTGTTAATTCAACAACACAGCTCTGACAGTGTTTATTCAACAACACAGCTTTGACAGTGTTAATTCAACAACACAGCTCTGACAGTGTTAATTCAACAACACAGCTCTGACAGTGTTAATTCAACAACACAGCTCTGACAGTGTTAATTCAACAACACAGCTCTGACAGTGTTAATTCAACAACACAGCTATGACAGTGTTAATTCAACAACACAGCTCTGACAGTGTTTATTCAACAACACAGCTCTGACAGTGTTTATTCAACAACACAGCTCTGACATTGTTTATTCAACAACACAGCTCTGACAGTGTTAATTCAACAACACAGCTCTGACAGTGTTTATTCAACAGTTTAGTGATATCATCCCTGATGCTCCTTATCCAAATGTTACCCAACACTAATCAGTGTTTCACGCAATAGAATACAATGTCATTTAAATACTTAACACACGTTTTCTCTGAGGGAAACTGTATATCCCTCAGGGAAACTGTATATCCCTCAGGGAAACTGTATATCCCTCAGGGAAACTGTATATCTCTCAGGGAAACTGTATATCTCTCAGGGAAACTGTATATCCCTCAGGGAAACTGTATATCCCTCAGGGAAACTGTATATCCCTCAGGGAAACTGTATATCCCTCAGGGAAACTGTATATCCCTCAGGGAAACTGTATATCCCTCAGGGAAACTGTATATCTCAGTTTTTGTGCAGGTGGCTGAGTAGAAGGAACCTCAGGCTGTAGCTACAGTCCCTGAGAGTATTTCAACATCGCCCGCAGGCAACACCACATACAGTGTTCACAGCATGTCAGAAGTCTATAATCATTGTACTTGTGGTTAAATTTCCATATCAGACAGGTTCTCTTGACGTTATACACTGGGTGTACAAAAAATTAGGAACACCTGCTCCTTCCATGACACAGACTGACCAAGGTGAATCCAGGTGAACTCTATGATCCCTTGTTGATGTCACTTGTTAAATCCACTTTAACAGTGTAGATGAAGGGGAGGAGACAGGTTAAAGAAGGCTTTGAAAGCCTTGAGACAATTGAGACATGGATTGTGTATGTGTGACGTTCAGGGGGTCAATGGGCAAGACAAACGATGTGCCTTTGAATGGGATATGGTAGTGGGTGGCATGGCAACCGTCTCGAGTAACTCAAGAACTGCAACGCTGCTGGGTTTTTCATGCTCAACAGTTTCCTCTTGTGTATCAATAATGGTCTACCAGCCACCTGGATATAACTGTGGGAAGCATTGGAGTCAATATGGGCAAGCATCCCTGTGGAACACTTCTGTCACCGTGTAGAGTCCATGCCCCCGGCATATTGGATCTGTTCTGAGGGCAAAAGGAGTTGTAACTCAATATTGGATGGTGTTTCTAATGTTTTTGTACACTCACTGACATTTATGGAGATGGCGCGCCCTCTAGTGGTGGATTTGCCACTCTACACCCTGGAATTGCGACGTCAGAATCATCCTGCTTGCCTTGTAATCATTGGTGGTTCAAGCCCCACTGTTTATTACAGTCTGTAAGGATAGTGTGTGTAGCTAAAATGATATCAAGATCATCATGTGAATTGAATCTAGCAAACTAACCAGCTAGCTAAGTTAGTTATCTTCATCTGAGTGTTTTGCTTCATTAGCTTGTCAGCTAGCTAGCAATAGTTATCTTCATGAGCTTGTCAGCAACCTAGCAATAGTTATCTTCATTAGCTTGTCAGCTAGCTAGCAATAGTTATCTTCATTAGCTTGTCAGCTAGCAATAGTTATCTTAATTAGCTTGTCAGCTAGCAATAGTTATCTTCATTAGCTTGTCAGCTAGCTAGCAATAGTTATCTTCATTAGCTTGTCAGCTAGCTAGCAATAGTTATCCTCATTAGCTTGTCAGCAACCTAGCAATAGTTATCTTCATTAGCTTGTCAGCTAGCTAGCAATAGTTATCTTCATTAGCTTGTCAGCTAGCTAGCAATAGTTATCCTCATTAGCTTGTCAGCAACCTAGCAATAGTTATCTTCATTAGCTTGTCAGCTAGCTAGCAATAGTTGTCTTCATTAGCTTGTCAGGTAGCTAGCATTATCTAGCTGGGATGCTAGTTCAACTGAAGCATAACTGACAAAGGTGTGACTATTATAAACTTGTATTCATCATAAACATTACGAGTCAAAAGGATTTTGACAAATTAACAACAAAAAAATAAGGTAGAACACTATTTGTCATAATAATTGTACATTTTATCTTACTCGAAGAAGAAAAAACACCAATGATATTAGGCAAAGCTAAGCAAGTTAATAAAAAATGACCCTGAGAGCCAACTTATAATAGCAACACATCTGCAGTCATTGGCCCACTTCACATTTGGTTCAATATTTTGCTAGCTGGGTAGGCATGTAACTATACGCAAGTAAATTAGCTGAATTTCTAATTATATAAGATGCATTAGTATTTGTGAATAACGTTCACTCATGTTTATATCATAACATGTCTGATGAACATATAGGTTAAAGGTTAGTACATTTAGTTTATTTCTGTCACCATCTCTCCACCCCAGTGAGGATTGGGTTCTGCTCAGCAGGGCAGTCCCTGGTCTCCAGAGCCACCCGTAGTTTCTGCCAGAAGACCCCGTGTACTCCCCAGCTCTGGGCCAGCTGAGGTAGGTTTGTCTCTTCAGCAGCCTCCTCATGCGGTGGTAGGGAGAGAGCTGCTGGTCTGCGATCTCCTCCAGAAACACCAGGATCAACACATCCTTCTGCTCGTCAAACAGACGGAAGCTGGAGAGTAAAGTAGAAAGTCTTTATGAAGTACAGTATATGTGTGTTTATGTGTACTGTGTTAGCAATTGATGTTACTCTTCAATAACACAAACTCCAGAGCAAATCAGGGGGAGAAAAATATATTTATTTGAGAAGGACAAATCATACATGTTGGGAGGTAGATATTCAGTCTCCCCTGTCCTCAGCTATTCTCTACAGAACAAAGGGACAGGATACCATTTTGTAACCCCCCCCACCCTAGCCTGGGGTTTAGTCCTTGCAGTACAACTGGACCGATGGCCAAATAACAAGTATCCTGCTCCAGACTCAATGTACAGAATGTAGCACACGTAGCACACGTAGCACTGAGTTCAGGACTGACATTCCACAGTTTCTAAACAGCTGTTTAACGGAAACCCAACTCCTATTTACAATTCCCTATTGACCATTAGTACTCTGCGTTGTGTATTGATCGTCAAAATATTCTTATAACTGTAGTTAGACCCACCTGGCCACCTGTATCTCTCTGGAGCACCACTCACTCTCCAGACAGTGACGGCTGATCACACAGATGGTTTTGCGGCTCCCGTAGATGGCATCTGTGATGTTTTCCTATGATGGGTTTGCCTGGCTGGAAGTCCCGGTGGTGCAGACACAGCTTCCAGCCCCGCTGCGCCTCCAGCTCTGGCAGAAGCTCCCTCGGGACCCAGGGCTCATCGTGGGTGTTGTAGGAGACGAAGGCGTCATACTGATAAGCTGCACGCCTGTTCCTCCGCTTGGTGTCGTAGAGAAATGCCACGAAGAAGAAGAAGAAGGAATAGACAACTTGCCGTCTCAGGAGAAGGGTAGATGACGGACACCAGCAGGGTGAGGAGGACCAGAGAAGTGGTGGACAGGAAGTAGAAGAAACCTACGTTTACTGAACACGGACGGGTGTCAAGGTCCAACAGTTTAGTGCCCCTCAGATGGTCTGGATAGCTGCAGTTATAGTCATGGGCTTCACCAACTTGTGTTTGGTTTATTGTCCTACACCCACTGGATGAACCATTCTACAGTCACATATGAAAGGGTTATTATTCATTTTCAAGGACGTTAAGGCAGGGAGAGAACGTATCAATGTCTCATTGATCTCTCTAATCTGGTTGTTTTCCAACAGAAGAAATGCAACTTGAGATAGATTGGCTAGTGTGAGGAAATCTAAAAGACTGAAGTTGAGATTTGGACAGATATGGTCTGCTGATTTTTGGCATTGGAAGAAACAGCTCTGGAGTGAGGGTTGAGAACACATTATTGCTGATGGCAAGGTACCTCAATTGGAGGGTGTGAATGAATGTGTCTGAGTGCAGAGACTTAATATTCAGATACCCTGCCCTAAATTCTGATAAACATTCCAGACCCTCAAGAAAGTTTGATGGTTTTATTATCCATCCGTTGGCTGAAGACATATAGAATCTTGAGTGATGTCAGGGGATAGAAGGGTGTAGGGTTGAGTTTATCATGTGTTTCATGTTTGATATGATTGGAAGAAATACTGAGGCTGGTTAAGCGTGTTCGTCCTCTGAACACCCGGTCTCTTGTTTCAGTTTGACTGATTCTATTTGCTGAAAGAGTAAGGCTTCTAAAGGTTGACCATCACCTCAAATGCCGACATCTTCTAAAGCTGCTAATTAGATTTTTTGAATAAAAGCAATTCCTTGAGTGATTGTAAGCTGTTAAAGTCTTCTTTTCTGACAGAACTTAGTTTATTGCCTCGCAAATCCAAGATCTCTAGTTTTTGAAAACCGTTCTTGAAAGCATCACTCAAGGCCAGCATTTGGTTTGTTCCAATGTTTAGGACCTTTAACCTGTTATGGATGATGCAAACTTTCGCAGCTTTTTGTCCTGCTACTCATGCCAGGAATATAGTATATGCATATGATAAGTATGTGTGGAAAACACAGCTTTCAAATTGAGGGATTTTGTTTTTGTGAAGGAAGAGTTGTGTGAGTCCAGTTTTATTGGCGAAATCTGAGCATTCTAGTTGATTGATTCTATTGAAGCTGAGATCCAGGACATCCCAGGTGGGGAGATTGCTTGTGGCTTTTAGCACAGGTGAAAGCATGTTGTGTCCCAATTCCAGATTTCGCAGCTGCTTCATTTGCCAGAATGAAGAGTCAGACAGATCAATCATATTATTTATATTGCATTCCCAGATCTGTCATCTGGGTGCAGGACTGCAGGAGTTCCTCAGAAACAAAACTGATGTTGTTATATCTAAATTGGAGTATTCTCAACGTAGGTATGTGGCAGGCAATATTGGCGAGGACTTTTGTATAGGCAGACGTCTCTATTCCTAAATGAGAAAGTGCCAGAGATTCTAACAGGGAGTCGAAGCTTCGCAGCAACATGCTCATAACCTCCAGAGACATGTGGAAACTACTCATGTCAAGACTCGACACGTTCCTCAGAAAATATCTGTCTGCCACATCCCATTGCACGCTTCCATTACGGCCACAGTAGGCTAAGTTTACGGCCACAGTAGGCTAAGTTTACGGCCACAGTAGGCTATGTTTACGGGCACAGTAGGCTAAGTTTACGGCCACAGTAGGCTAAGTTTACGGCCACAATAGGCTAAGTTTACGGCCACAGTAGGCTAAGTTTACGGCCACAGTAGGCTAAGTTTACGGCCACAGTAGGCTAAGTTTACGGCCACAGTAGGCTAAGTTTAACTTCTGAAGGTTTGGAAAAACACTTCCTGTGACGACGGAGATGTCCAACGGATTCTCAGACACATCAAGCACTACCTGTCGCAATTATACCTGTCGCAATTATACCTGTCGCAATTATACCTGTCGCAATTATACCTGAATTATACCTGTCGCAATTATACCTGTCGCAATTATACCTGTCGCAATTATACCTGTCGCAATTATAAGTCAGATTCAAAATCTCAGAGATAGTAATATTATAGGTTATATTATAGGTAGTGGTCTCCTTGTATCCGCCAAACCCAGATTCATCCACCGGACTGCCAGATGGTGAAGCGTGATTCATCACTCCAGAGAATGCGTTTCCACTGCTCTGGAGTCCAATGGCAACAAGCTTTGCACCACTCCAGCCAATGCTTGGCATTGCACATGGTGATATTAGGCTTGTGTATGACTGCCCGGTGCCATGGAAACGAACAGTTCTTGTGCTGACGTTGCTTCTAGAGGCAGTTTGGAACTTGGTAGTGAGTGTTTCAACCAAGGACAGATGATTTTTACGCGCTACGTGCTTCAGCACTTGGTGGTTCCGTTCTGTGAGCTTGTGTGGCCTACCACTTCAGGGCTGAGCCGTTGTTGCTCCTAGATGTTTCCACTTCACAATAACAGCACTTACAGTTGACCGGGGAAGCTCCAGAAGAGAAGAAGTTTGACAGAACTGACATGCTGGAAAGGTGGCGCATTGAAAGTCACTGAGATCTTCAGTAAGGTCATTTTACTGTCAATGTTTGTCTATGGAGATTGCATGGCTGTGTGCTCGATTTTATACACCTGTCGGCAACGGGTGTGGCTGAAAATAGAAAAAAATCCACTAATTTGAAGCGGTGTCCAAATACTTTTGTAGATATATATAGTGTGCAAAACATGACATGTTCTCCTGTTCTCCTTTAAAGAGAGAAGTTAATCACAACGGGGGGGGGGGGGGGGGGGGGGGGAGAATACACAATTTAACATTTCTACAGCGCAGAATGATCATCGTGTGCATCAGTACACTTTTTGCCTCCCAGCCCAGATCCTTACATAAAGGTTATTGGTGTTAACAAGAATGTCCTCCTGATTCCACATGACTAGTCTGGATTCTGTCCTTTAAGAGCAGAGAGCGAGAGCCATTTGGCGGGCACCCGCTGTCACGGTGCCATCCTGTCCTGGATAGAACATTTATAAGTGGATGTTCTGCCGTTTAAGGGCCCTCTGGAGTGTTATCTTGTGTGCTGGGAAAGGGGAAGTGGCTGGGATGTGCCTGGGTATTTTTCATCTCTACCGTTGTCATGCCGATCGGCGAGTAGATGTGTATCGGGTACGGTCTGCCAACTGCCAGACACTTGGAATTGGCCTTGGTCTTTAGTCAGAGCGACGACCCTACAATCCCAAATGGCACCCTATTCTCTACATGGCGTACTGCTTAGGGTTCTGATCACTGTGGGCCCTGGTCAAAACTAGTGTACTATATAGGGAATACTGTAGGTTGCCATTTGAGAGGCCAAACAGCTGGTGTACACAGAAGAAAAACTGCATTAACTATAACCATGCGATATTACCTCCAATCCCTTGAGCCGACTCTCCCCCCATATATCCTACAATGATGAAGCAGTAGGGACACATGCCTGGCATGGGGGGACTCTACACAGAGGCCTTCATTTAGATAAGTGCAGTCACTTACCTAATGTGCAAAAGTAAAATGAATATGCAAAACAGTGTAGGTGGCCAAGCAAGCATCCTTGACTCTCACTGTTCATTGTAAGGTGACAGAACAACGTTCATTGTAAGGTGATAGAACAACGTTCATTGTAAGGTGATAGAACAACGTTCATTGTAAGGTGATAGAACAACGTTCATTGTAAGGTGACAGAACAACGTTCATTGTAAGGTGATAGAACAACGTTCATTGTAAGGTGATAGAACAACGTTCATTGTAAGGTGACAGAACAACGTTCATTGTAAGGTGACAGAACACAACTCATTGATAGAAGGAGAAAACAGTCACTGAAGGTGACGGTTTTCTAATGATGATTGTGAGTAAAAATACGCTATATTTTTATACATATGTCATTTATCAGATGACATACATCAGTTTTGTCAATATCTATTGTCATTTGTGCATATATTTTATGTACGGGTGGTCCCCGGAATAAACACACTATCCTGGCATTGCAAGAGCCATTCTCTACCAACTGAGCTACAGAGGACCATGTTCTACTAATTGAACTACAGAGGACCATGTTCTACTAAATACAGAGGACCATGTTCTACTAACTGAACTACAGAGAACCATGTTCTACTAACTGAACTACAGAGGACCATGTTCTACTAGCTGAACTACAGAGGACCATGTTCTACTAACTGAACTACAGAGGACCATGTTCTACTAACTGAACTACAGAGGACATTTTCTACCAACTGAACTACAGAGGACCATGTTCTACTAAATACAGAGGACCATGTTCTACTAACTGAACTACAGAGGACCATGTTCTACTAACTGAACTACAGAGAACCTTGTTCTACTAATTGAACTACAGAGGACCATGTTCTACTAAATACAGAGGACCATGTTCTACTAACTGAACTACAGAGAACCATGTTCTACTAACTACAGAGGACCATGTTCTACTAACTGAACTACAGAGGACCATGTTCTACTAACTGAACTACAGAGGACCATGTTCTACTAATTTAACTACAGAGGACCATGTTCTACTGACTGAACTACAGAGAACCATGTTCTACTAACTGAACTACAGAGGACCATGTTCTACTAACTACAGAGGACCATGTTCTACTAACTGAACTACAGAGGACCATGTTCTACTAATTGAACTACAGAGGACCATGTTCTACTAATTGAACTACAGAGGACCATATTCTACTAACTACAGAGGACCATGTTCTACTAACTACAGAGGACCATGTTCTACTAACTGAAATACAGAGAACCATGTTCTACTAACTACAGAGGACCATGTTCTACTAACTGAACTACAGAGGACCATGTTCTACTAACTGAACTACAGAGGGCCATGTTCTACTATCTGAACTACAGAGGACCATGTTCTACTAACTACAGAGGACCATGTTCTACTAATTGAACTACAGAGAACCATGTTCTACTAACTGAACTACAGAGGACCATGTTCTACTAACTGAACTACAGAGGACCATGTTCTACTAACTGAACTACAGAGGACCATGTTCTACTAATTTAACTACAGAGGACCATGTTCTACTAACTGAACTACAGAGAACCATGTTCTACTAACTGAACTACAGAGGACCATGTTCTACTAACTGAACTACAGAGGACTATGTTCTACTAACTGAACTAC
Organism: Oncorhynchus clarkii lewisi; assembly: GCF_045791955.1. NCBI lineage: Eukaryota > Metazoa > Chordata > Actinopteri > Salmoniformes > Salmonidae > Oncorhynchus > Oncorhynchus clarkii. The sequence continues at coordinate 65,090,102 of NC_092164.1, forward strand.
AGAGGACCATGTTCTACTAACTACAGAGGACCATGTTCTACTAACTGAACTACAGAGGACCATGTTCTACTAACTGAACTACAGAGAACCATGTTCTACTAACTGAACTACAGAGGACCATGTTCTACTAACTGAACTACAGAGGACCATGTTCTACTAACTGAACTACAGAGGACCATGTTCTACTAACTGAACTACAGAGGACCAGGTTCTACTAACTGAACTACAGAGGACCACGTTCTACTAACTACAGAGGACCATTTTCTACTAACTGAACTACAGAGGACCACGTTCTACTAACTACAGAGGACCATGATCTACTAATTGAACTACAGAGAACCATGTTCTACTAACTGAACTACAGAGGACCATGTTCTACTAACTGAACTACAGAGGACCATGTTCTACTAACTGAACTACAGAGGACCATGTTCTACTAACTGAACTACAGAGGACATTTTCTACCAACTGAACTACAGAGGACCATGTTCTACTAACTGAAGTACAGAGAACCTTGTTCTACTAACTGAACCACATAGGACCATGTTCTACTAACTGAACTACAGAGGACCATGTTCTACTAACTACAGAGGACCATGTTCTACTAATTTAACTACAGAGGACCATGTTCTACTAACTACAGAGGACCAAGTTCTGCTAACTACAGAGGACCATGTTCTACTAATTTAACTACAGAGGACCATGTTCTACTAACTACAGAGGACCATGTTCTACTAACTGAACTACAGAGGACCATGTTCTACTAATTTAACTACAGAGGACCATGTTCTACTAACTGAACTACAGAGGACCATGTTCTACTAACTGAACTACAGAGGGCCATGTTCTACTAACTGAACTACAGAGGACCATGTTCTACTAACTGAACTACAGGGGACCATGTTCTACTAACTGAACTACAGAGGACCATGTTCTACTAACTACAGAGGACCATGTTCTACTAACTGAACTACAGAGGACCATGTTTTACTAACTGAACTACAGAGGACCATGTTCTACTAACTGAACTACAGAGGACTATGTTCTACTAACTGAACTACAGAGGACCATGTTCTACTAACTGAACTACAGAGGACCATGTTCTACTAGCTGAACTACAAAGGACCATGTTCTACTAACTGAACTACAGAGGAACATGTTCTACTAACTGAGCTACAGATAACCATGTTCTACTAACTGAACTACAGAGGACCATGTTCTACTAACTGAACTACAGAGGACCATGTTCTACTAACTGAACAACAGGGGACCATGTTCTACTAACTGAACTACAGAGGACCATGTTCTACTAACTACAGAGGACCATGTTCTACTAACTGAACTACAGAGGACCATGTTCTACTAACTGAACTACAGAGAACCATGTTCTACTAACTGAACTACATAGGACCATGTTATACTAACTGAACTACAGAGAACCTTGTTCTACTAATTGAACCACAGAGGACCATGTTCTACTAGCTGAACTACAGAGGACCATGTTCTACTAACTGAACTACAGAGGACCATGTTCTACTAACTACAGAGGACCATGTTCTACTAACTGAACTACAGAGGACCATGTTCTACTAACTGAACTACAGAGGACCATGTTCTACTAACTACAGAGGACCATGTTCTACTAACTGAACTACAGAGGACCATGTTTTACTAACTGAACTACAGAGGACCATGTTCTACTAACTGAACTACAGAGGACCATGTTCTACTAACTGAGCTACAGATAACCATGTTCTACTAACTGAACTACAGAGGACCATGTTCTACTAACTGAACTACAGAGGACCATGTTCTATTAACTGAACTACAGGGGACCATGTTCTACTAACTGAACTACAGAGGACCATGTTCTACTAACTACAGAGGACCATGTTCTACTAACTGAACTACAGAGAACCATGTTCTACTAACTGAACTACAGAGAACCTTGTTCTACTAATTGAACCACAGAGGACCATGTTCTACTAACTGAACTACAGAGGACCATGTTCTACTAACTGAACTACAGAGGACCATGTTCTACTAACTACAGAGGACCATGTTCTACTAACTGAACTACAGAGGACCATGTTCTACTAACTGAACTACAGAGGACCATGTTCTACTAACTGAACTACAGAGGACCATGTTCTACTAACTACAGAGGACCATGTTCTATTAATTGAACTACAGAGGACTCTCTCTCTACCAGTGTATATATCACTGTGTTTCCTGTCTCTCTGTGCCAGTGTATGTATCCCTGTGTTTCCTGTCTCTCTGTGCCAGTGTATTTATCCCTGTGTTTCATGTCTCTCTGTGCCAGGGTATTTATCCCTGTGTTTCCAATCTCTCTGTGCCAGTGTATTTATCCCTGTGTTTCCTGTCTCTCTGTGCCAGTGTATTTATCCCTGTGTTTCCTGTCTCTCTGTACCAGTGTAGTTATCCCTGTGTTTCCTGTCTCTCTGTGCCAGTTTATTTATCCCTGTGTTTCCTGTCTCTCTGTGCCAGTGTATTTATCCCTGTGTTTCCTGTCTCTCTGTGCCAGTGTATTTATCCCTGTGTTTCCTGTCTCTCTGTGTCAGTGTATTTATCCCTGTGTTTCCTGTCTCTCTGTGACAGTGTATTTATCCCTGTTTCCTGTCTCTCTGTGCCAGTTTATTTATCCCTGTGTTTCCTGTCTCTCTGTGCCAGTTTATTTATCCCTGTGTTTCCTGTCTCTCTGTACCAGTGTATTTATCCCTGTGTTTCCTGTCTCTCTGTCCCAGTGTATTTATCCCTGTTTCCTGTCTCTGTGCCAGTTTGTCCTGTATGTTTAGTCAACCAGCGTGTTTTCCCCCATACTCCTTTTCTATTGATCGTCTTCCTGGTTTTGACCCCTGCCTGACACTGGACTACTTGCCCTCTTGCCTGACTCTGGACTACTTTCCCTCCTGCCTGATCATCCTGCCTGACTCTGGACTACTTTCCCTCCTGCCTGTTCATCCTGCCTGCCTGTTCATCCTGCCTGCCTGATCATCCTGCCTGCCTGATCATCCTGCCTGCCTGATCATCCTGCCTGCCTGTTCATCCTGCCTGCCTGATCATCCTGCCTGCCTGTTCATCCTGCCTGCCCTGACCTTGATTCTGCCTGCCCTTCGGTACCTCCTGGACTCTGAACTGGTTTTGACCCCTGTCTGACACTGGACTACTTTCCCTCCTGCCTGTTCATCCTGCCTGCCCTGACCTTGATTCTGCCTGCCCTTCGGTACCTCCTGGACTCTGAACTGGTTTTGACCCCTGCCTGACACTGGACTACTTTCCCTCCTGCCTGTTCATCCTGCCTGCCCTGACCTTGAATCTGCCTGCCTGTTCATCCTGCCTGCCCTGACCTTGAATCTGCCTGCCTGTTCATCCTGCCTGCCTGTTCATCCTGCCTGCCTGTTCATCCTGCCTGCCTCTTCATCCTGCCTGCCTGTTCATCCTGCCTGCCTGTTCATCCTGCCTGCCCTGACCTTGAATCTGCCTGCCTGTTCATCCTGCCTGCCCTGACCTGGAATCTGCCTGCCCTGACCTTGAATCTGCCTGCCCTTCGGTACCTATTGGACTCTGAACTGGTTTTGACCTTTCACCTGTCCACGACCATTCTCTTGCCTGCCCCTTTTTGGATGAATAAACATTGTAAAACTCCAACCTTCTGCCTCCTGTGTCTGCATCTAGGTCTCGCCTTGTGCCTTGATAGTTTGTGCCATGAGAAAGAAGGACATTTTCCAGATTGACTGACCATGTCTTCAAGTAATGATGGACTGTAGTTTCTCTTTGCTTATTTGAGCTGTTCTTGCCATAATATGGACTTGGTCTTTTACCAAATAGGGCTATCTTCTGTATACCCACACTACCTTGTGACAACACAACTGATTGGCTCAAACGCATTAAGAAGGAAAGAAATATCACAAATTAACTTTTCATTTGTGGAATGTAACTTTTGAAGAATATATTTTGATTTGTTTAACACTTTTTTTTGGTTGCTACATGATTCCATATGTGTTATTTCATTGTTCTGATGTCTCCACTATTATATGAAAATTAAAATAAACCATGGAATGAATAAGCGTGTCCAAACTTTCGACTGGTACTGTATGTAATTCAAAGATTCATTTAAGTTATGCTACATTTCCTGGCGTCTCCCTCATGTCAGCATTGGTTTGGACACAAGGCTGTAGCCAAACTGCATATTTCCTACACCTTGACGTGTAGGCTGCGTTATTTATGGATTATTCCAATGTTGGCATCTCTGATCCGATTCTGATCTCAGAAAGTGTTTGACATTGCGATATACAGTCTTATCCTAAATGTTTTTTACTTGTCCCGGACAAGTGTTAAACGTCGAGACCTGAGTCAGTAGTCAGTAGAACATCAGTAATTCAACTCCAGGTAGAGTTTGCAGATCAGGGGTTTATTCAGCAGACAACCGTTTGCTCCACTCCAATTCTCACATAAAGGTATACCACACAGGTATATACTATACAGGTATACCACACAGGTATATACTATACAGGTATACCATGCAGGTATATACTATACAGGTATACCACACAGGTATATACTATACAGGTATACCACACAGGTATATACTATACAGGTATACCACACAGGTATATACTATACAGGTATACCACACAGGTATATACTATACAGGTATACCACACAGGTATATACTATACAGGTATACCACACAGGTATATACTATACAGGTATACCACACAGGTATATACTATACAGGTATACCACACAGGTATATACTATACAGGTACACCACACAGGTATATACTATACAGGTATACCATGCAGGTATATACTATACAGGTATACCACACAGGTATATACTATACAGGTATACCATGCAGGTATATACTATACAGGTATACCATGCAGGTATATACTATAGTATACCACACAGGTATATACTATACAGGTATACCACACAGGTATATACTATACAGGTATACCACACAGGTATATACTATACAGGTATACCATGCAGGTATATACTATACAGGTATACCACACAGGTATATACTATACAGGTATACCATGCAGGTATATACTATACAGGTATACCATGCAGGTATATACTATAGTATACCACACAGGTATATACTATACAGGTATACCACACAGGTATATACTATACAGGTATACCATGCAGGTATATACTATACAGGTATACCACACAGGTATATACTATACAGGTATATACTATACAGGTATACCATACAGGTATATACTATACAGGTATATACTATAAAGGTATACACTATACAGGTATATACTATACAGGTATATACTATACAGGTACACCACACAGGTATATACTATACAGGTATACTATACAGGTATATACTATAGTATACCACACAGGTATATACACTATACAGGTATACTATACAGGTATATACTATAGTATACCACACAGGTATATACTATACAGGTATACTATACAGGTATATACTATACAGGTATACCATACAGGTATATACTATACAGGTATACTATACAGGTATATACTATACAGGTATATACTATACAGGTACACCACACAGGTATATACTATACAGGTATACTATACAGGTATACCATACAGGTATATACTATGCAGGTATATACTATACAGGTATTTACTATACAGGTATACCACACAGGTATATACTATACAGGTATACTATACAGGTATATACTATACAGGTATATACAATACAGGTATACCATACAGGTATATACTATACAGGTATACTATACAGGTATATCCTATAGTATACCACACAGGTATATACTATACAGGTATATACTATACAGGTATATACTATAGTATACCACACAGGTATATACTATACAGGTATATACTATACAGGTATATACTATACAGGTAAATACCACACAGGTATATACTATACAGGTATATACTATACAGGTATATACCACACAGGTATATACCATACAGGTATACTATACAGGTATATACTATACAGGTATATACTATGCATGTATATACTATACAGGTATATACTATGCAGGTATACTATGCAGGTATATACTATACAGATATATACCATACAGGTATACTATACAGGTATATACCATACAGGTATACTATACAGGAATATACTATGCAGGTATATACCATACAGGTCTACTATACAGGTATACTATACAGGCATATACTATGCATGTATATACTATACAGGTATATACTATACAGGTATATACCATACATGTATACTATGCAGGTATATAGCATACAGGTATAATATACAGGTATATACTATGCATGTATATACTATACAGGTATATACCATACAGGTATACTATACAGGTATATACTATGTAGGTATATACAATACAGGTATATGCCATACAGGTATACTATACAGGTATATACTATGCAGGTATATACCATACATGTATCCTATACAGGTATATACTATACAGGTATGTACTATGCAGGTATAATATGCAGGTATATACTATGCAGGTATATACCATACAGGTATACTATACAGGTATATACTATGCAGGTATATATGATACAGGTATACTATACAGGTATACTATACAGGTATACTATACAGGTATATACTATGCAGGTATATACTATGCAGGTATACTATACAGGTATATACCATACATGTAAACTATGCAGCTATACTATACAGGTATATACTATGCAGGTATATACTATACAGGTATATACCATACATGTATACTATGCAGCTATACTATACAGGTATACTATACTACACCTATTCACTTCACTCAACATCATGATCGTTTGAAATGTTAACAAGGTTCCTCACGACAGTTGAACTTAAGACACTTCACACAGGCTGTATCTCAATGGTCTTCAGCTGTTTCCTTTCCTCATCTCCTTCCCTTCATCTACACTACATCGATAAAGAATTGGACAAGTGTAAGCAAGTTCCCAGTACGCTTTCCCCTACATTGCTTCTACCTGTTCATGCGTTCATGTCAGTGCATTGATGGACATGGACATGCATTGATGGCCAATAAGACCTTGGAGTAAATTGACCAATTAGAGAGAAGGTTGTTGGTTCGGTGCGTGAGTACAGGAGTACAGGTAATGGGTGTAATGCTCAATGAGGCCGGAGTGTTTACACATGTGAGTAAACACACCCACTGTAAATCATGTGATAATACAGTATATATATATATATATATGTATATATATATATATATATATACAGTGGGGCAAAAAAGTATTTAGTCAGCCACCAATTGTGCAAGTTCTCCCACTTAAAAAGATAATGCTTTGGGGCTGTTTTTCTGCAAAGTTACCAGGACGACTGATCCGTGTAAAGGAAAGAATGAATGGGGCCATGTATCGTGAGATTTTGAGTGAAAACCTCCTTCCATCAGCAAGGGAATTGAAGATGAAACGTGGCTGGGTCTTTCAGCATGACAATGATCCCAAACACACCGCCCTGGCAACGAAGGAGTGGCTTCGTAAGAAGCATTTCAGGGTCCTGGAGTGGCCTAGCCAGTCTCCAGATCTCAACCCCATAGAAAATCTTTGGAGGGAGTTGAAAGTCCATGTTGCCCAGCAACAGCCCCAAAACATCACTGCTCTAGAGGAGATCTGCACGGAGGAATGGGCCAAAATACCAGCAACAGTGTGTGAAAACCTTGTGAAGACTTACAGAAAACGTTTGACCTCTATCATTGCCAACAAAGGGTATATAACAAAGTATTGAGATAAACTTTTGTTATTGACCAAATACTTATTTTCCACCATAATTTGCAAATAAATTCATTAAAAATCCTACAATGTGATTTTCTGGATTTTTTTTCTCTCATTTTGTCTGTCATAGTTGAAGTGTACCTATGATGAAAATTACAGGCCTCTCTCATCTTTTTAAGTGGGAGAACTTGCTCAATTGGTGGCTGACTAAATACTTTTTTGTCCCACTGTATACATATATATATATATATACAGTATATTCATGTTTGCATTGTATGTATTCAATTCCACACGGATTGCTTTACCCAACACACAATTCATCTTAGGAGAAAAAGTGCTATGGAATTGAGTAAAATTGGTCTCCCAAATTGTTATAAAATGACATGAGAAAAGTCCATTTCTTATATTTTACAACAGTGAGGTGGAACACGATGCAAAAATCATTGATGCGTAAATCCAAAGAACAAATGTATGAGAGTTGTACCAAATCACTCCTTATCAAGACCACCATTCAAATAGCTTATAGACTTTTCAACATATGTGACCATTATTCAAATAGCTTATAGACTTTTCAACATATGTGACCATTATTTATATAGCTTATAGACTTTTCAACATGTGACCATTATTCAAATAGCTTATAGACTTTTCAACATATGTGACCATTATTTATATAGCTTATAGACTTTTCAACATATGTGACCATTATTCAAATAGCTTATAGACTTTTCAACATATGTGACCGTTATTCAAATAGCTTATAGACTTTTCAACATATGTGACCGTTATTCAAATAGCTTATAGACTTTTCAACATGTGACCATTATTCAAATAGCTTATAGACTTTTCAACATATGCGATTTGACTAAATTCAGCTCATTTTAAAAGAGGACACATGTGCACCACATAAAGACCTTTTAAAACCTATGGGGATTCTCTTCCTGATGGCTGGACCGTTTCTACTTTGGTCAGGGTGGCAGGCACCTTCCCCTCCCCTGCTCCAGGGGCCTTCATAACAGCCGTCCCCATCTCCCCCTGTCCTCCTCCCTGTGCCCCCCCCTCTATCCCTCCCTTCTTCTCTCTCTCTCTCCGATATAGCCTCTCTTTCAATCGGCTCCTGGAGAAGGACCAGAAAAGGAGGCCCGCCACGGTCAGACCCGTTCCCAGGCAGGTGAGACCGATCCCGGCCGCCACGCAGTGATGCAGACCCCTGTTAAAACTGACAGCCTGGGTGTCTATGAAGAGGAGGTCCCCCTCCCCGAAGGACTCGATCCTGGTGGGGCCGGAGTAACCCACGGACAGACTGACCAGACCAGAGGTCACCATCAGGAGACCAAGGGCCAGAGAGACCTGAGAGAGAGAGAGGGAGAGAGAGAGAGAGAGGGGGAGTAGAGAGAGAGGGGGAGTAGAGAGAGAGAGAGATAAAAGTGAGTGAGTTACGAAGGGACCGGAAAGGAAGATAGGGAAACAGAGAGTGACCAGATGAGGTAGAGAAAGAGGGTAGAGACAGAGGGTAGAGAAATAGGGTAGAGACAGAGAGAGACAGAGAGAGAGAGATAAGGTCAGTCAATGACAGTGCATTAGTTGTCTACCTTCCAGAGTGCTGAGCTCCACCTCAGGGGCGATCTCAAGGTCTGGACGTCCCCCACTCCCTCAGGGTCTCTCTCCCACCCTGATGCAGTGCTGCACCCCTCATAGAAATGGTGCAGGTAGGAACGCACCCCAAACTGCAGACAGGCACAGCTAGAACCTACCTGTGGGAGGGAACCATAGAGGGAACCAAATAATAAATACCAGTGTATAAATGTTCAAACTAAGAAAGCAGATTAGTAAGATCTCACCTCACAGCCTGAGGACCCTGCCCCACATCCAGACCCTGAGTTACAGGCCTCAGAGCACGACGCCATCACACCTCATACACCTGGAGAGACACACATATAAATATTAAAAACATTCCACCCATGAGGCCACTAGAGTGAGTTTTGGTCATTTTACTGCAGGAAAGATATTTCAAAAGTTCATAAGAAAAACATGAAATCTTAATCATATTGTTGGGGAGTTGCACCTACTAATTATCTTATGAACTTCTTATTGTTTTTCTTAAAGAAGCTTCCTAAGTTTTTGCATTAGAAGTGTTTTGTGAAACGGGGCCCTGTTGCTTCAGTATTCCCTGGGTGTCTCCTTCGCCTCAGTTTCATCAAGCAACGTTAGAAGGATAGAGCTCTGTCTGTGTAGGATGATGCCATGACGCCAAGGCCCAGGGGTTGATAGCCACCCACAGATGAGTCACTCACACGCACACACACACACACACACACTGAGTCTATAAGGAGCTATTCTCTTGTTACTTGAATAGCTTTAGTGAGAACAGAAATGGCTACACTAGAGATTTACTCATAACACTTGACAAGATGCGCTGTGTGCAACACTGTCAAATAACTAGCTTATCTATTATAATCACTGAACTGAGGTGCATGATGTGTCAAGAATAGAGAGAGACTTGCGACACAACATATTAAATGTATCACATTTAGATACCCGACTGGTTCTCGTCAGCTAATTCCTCAGCTTCTTTTTTACACATTGTTTGTTCAGATTAAAGACGGCAAGACTAAATGTCGGTAAATTGATCGATTTTGCAGCAGTGAATTAGTTTTCGATTGCGGTGCTGAAAACAGACCGAACTCTCCCCACAGCGGTAGACAGAAGATAATGTAGGTAGACAGAAGATAATGTAGGTAGACAGAAGATAATGTAGTGTCTCAACTCTTTCCCCCAATCCTCATTGTCCAATTACGTGCTACAAAATGCCGCTTTCACAACTCCAGAGAAACTCTTTGCAAAACATGTATTTTATTAGCATGAACGTGAGCCTCTTCATTAGAGGCTGTTTAGGCTCATTTTCTGATCTTACCTTGTCCGGAGTGCTCGCTTCCGCGCCACGGTCTTACTCGAGTCTTATTGCAGAACGAGCTCTCAGAACCAGTGAATCTACACTTGACATCAACACTCAATTTGCAATAAAGAGCCTGTGCGCAGGTGCACAGCTCCAACACATTTGTTATCAGAGGAACCCGGTTGTCACTAGTTACCAACAACCATGGCTACACGCTGCCTATTTCTTCAATTGATCTGTTTCCTTCAATAGCCTAGATTTTCAATAATGAGATTTCCTCCTAAAACTTACCTCGACACTCCGGCAGTGCCTTTCAGTGACCGTGCCTGTAGCACATGGAGTTGGGCAGTGATGGTTTCGTGGAAATCAAATTACAAAGGGGAGTTGAGTTCCACAGGCTGTATCGAATATCAAACTCCAAACCGTCAAGTGTCGAGACAAGTCTACTGACCACAGAGTGAATAACTTACTATTTTGGAGGGGCAGGTTTCTACACATTCGTTTCCGTAGGCTATTCAGTTCTGTAATTCAACACGTCCTATGCAATGGGTAATAAGATGTGATGGGGAGTGAAGTCGAACACAAACTCTCTCACGCACACTGAGTCACATCCTGATTATGTGGGTTATGTACATATTTCATTTGGTCCTGGCCATGTATAATTCATACGGTATGTAATATCCTAAACCAGTGACACAACACGTCCCGCAGGAAAACAACAACAAAACATCACCCGTGCTTCCCAAATGACAGTATATTCCCTACGTAGTGCACTACGGAATAGGGTGCCGGTTGGGATATAGACCCTCCTTTAGGGAAACGAAATAAAAGGAGAATAAGGGAATCTTGGTTACCGGATTGTTTCTGCATTCAACAAATTCAACTCTTCATTGTCATGCCAAGCCAAACACATTTTTATTTCTTTCTTTATCTAACTGTTTATTCAGTTGATTATTGGTCTCGATCACAACTGTACTAATGAGTTTTCAAGGTGCTACACATAGGATTATTTTGAATTTTTGCATTGTAATTTCAGAAAATGTCGCTAATATACCTCTAATAGTGGAATGATGAGCGTTTCACTCACAGTGTTGTGATTGGCTGTGATGCTCGCCTATTGATTTCCCCTGCCTGAGCGACATCTGTTGTCGAACTGAGAAAGCTGTTCTGACTTTGTGGGCGTGTTCAATTTCAGCTTTTTTTGTGAGAAAACGAGCACTGAATAGTGTAGTAAAACCATTGTACCATCTAAATTGCTGTGAAACATCTTTTCAGTAACAACAAATATTGTTTTTACAGCTTTGAAGCTGATGGACTAAAATCTAAAGTTGTTTTCTCACGTAAACTGAAATTGAGAAACAGTGTAGAATAAAAAATCCTATGTGAAGCACCTTTAAAATCGTGTGATCGTTGTGACTCAAGACCATCTGATCCCACTGGTAGTGAACACAGTGTACCCATATCAGATAGTAGGATATTTACAGAGGGAACACAGTGTACCCATATCAGATAGTAGGATATTTACAGAGGGAACACAGTGTACTCCTATCAGATAGTAGGATATTTACAGAGGGAACACAGTGTACTCCTAGTATTGATTTTAGTAATGAACATTGTCAGTGAGTATGTCACCAAGGGGACACAACACATCTCCCTCACATCTCTCTCTCTCTCCCTCACATCTCTCTCTCTCTCTCTCTCCCTCACATCTCTCTCTCTCTCTCTCTCCCTCACATCTCTCTCTCTCTCTCCCCCTCACATCTCTCCCTCTCTCTCTCTCTCCCTCACATCTCTCCCTCTCTCTCCCTCACATCTCCCTCTCTCTCTCCCTCACATCTCTCTCTCTCTCTCTCTCTCTCTCTCTCTCTCTCTCTCAACAATAAAGTCTCCTGTTATATGACCATATTATGGCCTGCTGCTCTGGGTGTGTATTTTCTACAGACAGTGGCTGTCACCAATCACCCCACACAGACAGGCCAACCACTGAGGCTCTGTGTAGGGACTGCAGAGTTAATCCATTCCGTCATTATGGAAGGAAGAAGCTACCGAGGCAGAACCACTATCATTACAGTTTCTCACTCTTTCTCCTCTCCCCCCTGCTCTCTCTCCTCACTCTCTCTCTCAAATCAATTTAAATTCAATTTAAGGGCTTTATTGGCATGGGAAACATTGCCAAAGCAAGTGAAATAGATAATAATAAAATAGCAGATTAACAGTAAACATTAAACTCACAAAAGTTCCAAAAGTTAACAACATTTCCAATGTCATACCACGTCTATATATACAGTGTTGTAACGATGTGCAAATAGTTAAAGTACACATAGGCTGTATTTACAATGGTGTTTGTTCTTCACTGGTTGCGCTTTTCTCGTGGCAACAGGTCACAAATCTTGCTGCTGTGATGTCACACTGTGGAATTTCACCCAGTAGATATGGGAGTTTATCAAAATTGGATTTGTTTTTCGAATTCTTGGTAGATCTGTGTAATCTGAAGGAAATACGCATCTCTAATATGGTCATACATTTGGCAGGAGGTTAGAAAGTGCAGCTCAGTTTCCACCTCATTTTGTGGGCAGTGAGCACATAGCCTGTCTTCTCTTGAGAGCCATGTCTGCCTACGGTGGCCTTTCTCAATAGCAAGGCTATGCTCACTGAGTCTGTACATAGTCAAAGCTTTCCTTAAGTTTGGGTCAGTCACAGTGAACAGGTATTCTGCCAATGTGTACTCTCTGTTTAGGCCCAAATAGCATTCTAGGTTTTTGTAAATTCTTTCCAATGTGTCAAGTATTATCTTTTTGTTTTCTCGTGATTTGGTTGGGTCTAATTGTGTTGCTGTCCTGGGGCTCTGTGGGGTGTGTTTGTGATTGTGAACAGAGCCCCAGGACCAGCTTGCTTAGGGGACTCTTCTCCAGGTTCATCTCTCTGTAGGTGATGGCTTTGTTATGGAAGGTTTGGGAATCGCTTCCTTTTAGGTGGTTGTAGATTTTAACGTCTCTTTTCTGGATTTTGATCATTAGCGGGTCTCGGCCTAATTCTACTCTGCAGGCATTATTTGGTGTTTTACACAGAGGATATTTATGTCACGACTTCCGCCGAAGGTGGCTCCTCTCCATGTTCAGGCGGTGCTCGGCGCCTGTCGTCGCCAGTCTAATAGCTTCCACCGAAGGTGGCTCCTCTCCCTGTTCAGGCGCCGCTCGTCGTCGCCAGTCTAATAGCTTCCACTGAAGGTGGCTCCTCTCCCTGTTCAGGCGGTGCTCGGCGTCGCCAGTCTAATAGCTTCCATCGAAGGTGGCTCCTCTCCCTGTTCAGGCGGTGCTCGGCGCTCGTCGTCGCCGGTCTAATAGCTTCCACCGATCCTTTTTTCCTTTCATTTGGTTATGTCTGTCTTATGTGTCACCTGTGTTCTATTTTGGATAATTAGTGGGGGTATTTAAATCTCGCCATTTCTTCTGGGTTTTGTGTGGGGTTGTTTCGTTTGCTGTCGTTCAGTTCTGGGTTGCGTTTTTAGGTTCTGTTGTACAGGTGGTTTGAGGCTACTGTGTTAGTCCTGTTTTTCCTGTTCTTTGGACCTTGTTTATTAAACGCCCCTTTTCGGAAACTTGCTTTCTCCTGCGCCTGACTCCACACGCACATCTCTTTTTGGAGATATCTGACAATTTTGGGGTGCTTGTTCCCATTTTGAGAATTCCAGGTTGGTGAGCGGACCCCAGACCTCACAGGGCAATGGGTTCTATATCTGATTCTAGTATTTTTAGCCAAATCCTAATTGGTTTGTCAAATTTTATGTTCCTTTTGAGGGCATAGAAGGACCTTCCTGCCTTGTCTCTCAGATCGTTCACGGCTTTGCGGAAGTTACCTGTGGTGCTGATGTTTAGGCCGAGGTATGTATCGTTTTTTTGTGAGCTCTAGGGCAACGATGTCTAGATGGAATTTGTATTTGTGGTTCTGTCAACTGGACCTTTTTTGGAACACCATTATTTTTGTCTCACTGATATTTGCTGTCAGGGCCCGTGACTGATATAATCTGTGCAGAAGATCTAGGTGTTGCTGTAGGCCCTTCTTGGTTAGGGATAGAAGCATCAGATCATTAGCAAACAGTAGACATTTGACTTCAGATTCTAGTAGGGTGAGGCCAGGTGCTGCAGACTGTTCTAGTGCCCTCGCCAATTCGTTGATATATATGTTGAAGAGGGTGGGGCTTAAGCTGCATCCCTGTCTCACCCCCTGACCCTGTGGAAAGAAATGTGTGTTTTTTGCCAATTTTAACTGCACACTTGTTGTTTGTGTACATGGATTTTATAATGTCGTATGTTTTTCCCCTAACACTACTTTCCATGAATTTGTATACTAGGCCCTCATGCCAAATTGAGTCGAAAGCATTTTTGAAATCAACAAAGCATGAGAAGACATTGCCTTTGTTTTGGTTTGTTTGTTTGCCAATTAGAGTGTCCAGAGTGAATAGGTGGTCTGTCGTATGGTAATTTGGTAAAAGGTACATTTGACATTGGCTCAGTACATTGTTTTTGTTGAGGAAATGTACGAGTCTGCTGTTAATGATAATGCGGAGGATTTTCCCAAGGTTGCTATTGACGCATATTCCACGGTAGTTATGGAGGTCAGATTTGTCTCCACTTTTGTGGACTGGGGTGATCGGTCCTTGGTTCCAAATATTGGGGAATATTGTAGAGCTGAGGATAATGTTAAAGAGTTTAAGTATAGTCATTTGGAATGTGTGGTCTGTATATTTTATCATTTAATTTAGGATATCATCAACCCCACAGGCCTTTCTGGGTTGGAGGGTTTGTGGAGGGTTTTTGGAGGGTTTGTATTTTGTCCTTCCTTTCGTTCAATGTAATTGGAGAATCCAGTGGGTTCTGGAAGTCTTTAATAAGTGATTCTAAGATTTATATTTTATCATGTATATGTTTTTGCTGTTTGGTCGTTGTTACAGAGACACAAATATTGGAGAAGTGGTTTATCCATACATCTTTGTTTTGGATAGATAACTCTGTGTTGTTGTTTGTTTTCCAATTTTCCCAGAAGTGATTAGATTCTGTGGATTCTTCAGTTACATTGAGCTGATTTCAAATGTGCTGCTGCTCCTTCTTTCACCGTAGTGTATTTCTCTATTGTTTTAGTGATTCACCATAGTGAAGGCGTAGACTCAGGTTTTCTGGGTCTCTATGTTTTAGGTTGGATAGATTTCCCCATTTTATTTCTTAGGTTTTTGTATTCTTCATCAAACCATTTGTCGTTGTTGTTAATTTTCTTAGGTTGTCTGCTTGAAATGTTTAGATTTGATAGGGAAGCTGAGAGGTCAAATATACAGTACCTGACAAAAGTTTGGACACAACTACTCATTCAAGGGTTTTTCTTTATTTGTACTGTTTTCTACATTGTACAATAATAGTGAAGACATCATAACTATGAAATAACAAATATGGAATCATGTGGTAACCAAAGAAATGTTAAACAAATCAAAATATATTTTAGATTTGAGATCCTTGAAAGTAGCCACTCTTTAACTTGATGACAGCTTTGCACACTCTTGGCATTCTCTCAACCAGCTTCACCTGGAATGTTTTTCCAACAGTCTCGACGTAGTTCCCACATAAGCTGAGCACATGATGGCTGCTTTTCCTTCACTCTGCGAAACAACTCATTCCAGACCATCTCAATTGGTTTTGATGTCGGGTGTTTGTGGAGGCCAGGTCATCTGATGCAGCACTCCATCACTCTCTTTCTTGGTCAAATAGCCCTTACACAGCCTGGAGGTGTGTTGGGTCATTGTCCTGTTGAAAGACAAATGATAGTCCCACTAAGCGTGAACCAAATTGGATGGCGAATTGCTGCAGAATGCTGTGGTAGCTATGCTGGTTAAGTGTGCCTTAAATTCTAAATAAAATACAGACAGTGTCAACAGCATAGCACCCCAACACCATCACACATCCTCTTCCGTGCTTCAAGATGGGAACCAGACATGCGGAGATCATCCATTCACATACTCTGTGTCTCATAAAGACACGGCGGTTGGAATCAGAAATCTCACATTTGGACTCATCAGAACAAAGGACAGATTTACACAGGTCTAATGTCCATTGCTCGTGTTTCTTGGCCCAAGCAAGTCTCTTCTTTTTATTGGTGTCCTTCAGTAGTGGTTTCTTTGCAGTAATCAGCCCATGAAAGCCTGATTCACGCAGTCTCCTCTGAACAGTTGATGTTGAGATGTGTCTGTTAGTTGAGCTCTGTGAAGCATTTATTTGGGCTACAATTTCTGAGATTGGTAACTCTAATGAACTTATCCTCTGCAGCAGAGGTAACTCTGGTCCTCACTTTCCTGTGGCAGGTCCTCATGAGAGCCAGTTTCATCATAGTGCTTGATGGTTTTTGTGACTCCACTTGAAGAAACTTTCAAAGTTCTTGAAATTTTACCGGATAGATTGACATTTGTGTCTTAAAGTAATGATGGACTGCTGTTTCTCTTTGCTCATTTGAACTGTTCTTGCCATAATATGGACTTGGTCTTTTACCAAATAGGGCTATCTTCTGTATACCCCCCTACCTCGTCACAACACAACTGATTAGCTCAAATGCATTAACAAGGAAAGAAATTCCACACATTTTAACAAGGCAGACCTGTTCATTGAAATGTATTCCAGGTGACTAACTCATGAAGCTGGTTGAGAGAAAGCCAAGCGTGTGCAAAGCTGTCATCAAGTTAAAGAGTGGCTACTTTGAAGAATCTCAAATATATTTTTATTTGTTTAACTCTTTTTGGGTTACTACGTGATTCCATATGTGTTATTTCATAGTTTTGATGTCTTCACTATTATTCCTCAATGTAAAAAATAGTAAAAATAAAGAAAAACCCTGGAACTGTCACGGATCCCTCCGGAACTTTCATCACGCATGTGCTCTCTTCCCTATTTCCACTGATTAGTACTTGTATAAGTGTGCCCTTTTGTTTCCATTGGGCTGTCCATTATTGTTACAATGTCCGCTGGTGCATGTGATTAACTGTGCTCTCTGTGTTTTGGCTTTCGTTCCATTGAGGGTTAATTTTACTTTATTTTTGAATTTTTTTTTATTTCACCTTTATTTAACCAGGTAGGCTAGTTGAGAACACCTTTATTTAACCAGGTAGGCTAGTTGAGAACACCTTTATTTAACCAGGTAGACTAGTTGAGAACACCTTTATTTAACCAGGTAGGCAAGTTGAGAACACCTTTATTTAACCAGGTAGACTAGTTGAGAACACCTTTATTTAACCAGGTAGGCAAGTTGAGAACAAGTTCTCATTTACAATTGCGACCTGGCCAAGATAAAGCAAAGCAGTTCGACACATACAACGACACAGAGTTACACATGGAGTAAAACAAACATACAGTCAATAATACAGTATAAACAATATACGATGTGAGCAAATGAGGTGAGATAAGGGAGGTAAAGGCAAAAAGGCCATGGTGGCAAAGTAAATACAATATAGCAAGTAAAACACTGGAATGGTAGATTTGCAATGGGAGAATGTGCAAAGTAGAAATAAAAATAATGGGGTGCAAAGGAGCAAAATAAATAAATTAAATTAAATACAGTAGGGAAAGAGGCAGTTGTTTGGGCTAAATTATATGTGGGCTATGTACAGGTGCAGTAATCTGTGAGCTGCTCTGACAGTTGGTGCTTAAAGCTAGTGAGGGAGATAAGTGTTTCCAGTTTCAGAGATTTTTGTAGTTCGTTCCAGTCATTGGCAGCAGAGAACTGGAAGGAGAGGCGGCCAAAGAAAGAATTGGTTTTGGGGGTGACTAGAGAGATATACCTGCTGGAGCGTGTGCTACAGGTGGGAGATGCAATGGTGACCAGCGAGCTGAGATAAGGGGGGACTTTACCTAGCAGGGTCTTGTAGATGACATGGAGCCAGTGGGTTTGGCGACGAGTATGAAGCGAGGGCCAGCCAACGAGAGCGTACAGGTCGCAATGGTGGGTAGTATATGGGGCTTTGGTGACAAAACGGATTGCACTGTGATAGACTGCATCCAATTTGTTGAGTAGGGTATTGGAGGCTATTTTGTAAATGACATCGCCAAAGTCGAGGATTGGTAGGATGGTCAGTTTTACAAGGGTATGTTTGGCAGCATGAGTGAAGGATGCTTTGTTGCGAAATAGGAAGCCAATTCTAGATTTAACTTTGGATTGGAGATGTTTGATATGGGTCTGGAAGGAGAGTTTACAGTCTAACCAGACACCTAAGTATTTGTAGTTGTCCACGTATTCTAAGTCAGAGCCGTCCAGAGTAGTAATGTTGGACAGGCGGGTAGGTACAGGTAGCGATCGGTTGAAGAGCATGCATTTAGTTTTACTTGTCTTTAAGAGCAATTGGAGGCCACGGAAGGAGAGTTGTATGGCATTGAAGCTTGCCTGGAGGGTTGTTAACACAGTGTCCAAAGAAGGACCAGAAGTATACAGAATGGTGTTGTCTGCGTAGAGGTGGATCAGAGACTCACCAGCAGCAAGAGCGACCTCATTGATGTATACAGAGAAGAGAGTCGGTCCAAGAATTGAACCCTGTGGCACCCCCATAGAGACTGCCAGAGGTCCGGACAGCAGACCCTCCGATTTGACACACTGAACTCTATCTGAGAAGTAGTTGGTGAACCAGGCGAGGCAATCATTTGAGAAACCAAGGCTGTCGAGTCTGCCGATGAGGATGTGATGATTGACAGAGTCGAAAGCATTGGCCAGATCAATGAATACGGCTGCACAGTAATGTTTCTTATCGATGGCGGTTAAGATATAATTTAGGACCTTGAGCGTGGCTGAGGTGCACCCATGACCAGCTCTGAAACCAGATTGCATAGCAGAGAAGGTATGGTGAGATTTGAAATGGTCGGTAATCTGTTTGTTGACTTGGCTTTCGAAGACCTTAGAAAGGCATGGTAGGATAGATATAGGTCTGTAGCAGTTTGGGTCAAGAGTGTCACCCCCTTTGAAGAGGGGGATAATCATTGTGCGTGCGTTATTTATTCGAGGTACTCCTCACTCTTTGTTTTGGGTTTCTATCCTGTGTTTTGTTATGTGTTTGTTTGGTCGTCTTCCCTTAATAGGGCTTAAAAAAAACTATTACGCATTCCTGCTCCTGTCTCCCGAATCATTCATGCCAATGTGACAGGAACGAGTAGGTGTGTCCAAATTTGTGGTACTGTACTTTTTAGGTTTTATACTGCTAAGTTTACACGTTCACTATCACAGTCAAGCATTTTGTCCAGGAAATTGTCTAGAAGGGATTGAATTTGTTGTTGTCTAATTGTTTTTTGGAAGATTTACACACTACTTTCCTTCCAGCTATAGCATTTCTTAATATTATTCAGTTTCTTTGTATTTGATGCCTCATGGTTGATTATTGCTCTGTTCAAGTAGACTGTGATTTTGCTGTAAACTGAAAGGGGTGTCAGTGGACTGACTGTGAACACTCTGAGAGACTCTGGGTTGAGGTCAGTGATAAAGTAATCTACCGTACTACTGCCAAGGGATGAGCTGTAGGTGTACCTACCGTAAGAGTCCCCTCGAAGCCTACCGTTGACTATGTACAGACCCAGCGTCTGACAGAGCTGCAGGAGTTGTGACCCATTTTTGTTGGTTATGTTGTCGTAGTTGTGTCTAGGGGGGCATATGGGGGAAGGAATGCTGTCACCTCCAGGTAGGTGTTTGTCCCCTGTGTGCTGCGGGTGTCAGGTTCTTGTCCAGTTCTGGTATTTAGGTCGCCACAGACTAGTACATGTCCCTGGGCCTGGAAATTGTTCATCTCCCCCTCTATGTTTTTCAGTTGTGATGATTTCCTTATTAATTTCTAGCCAGATGTAAAATGTTTCTGTTTTGACTAATTTAATAGAGTGGGTTAGGTCTTCTCTGTACCGAATTAGCATACCCCCTGAGTCTCTTCCCTGTTTACACCTGGTAGTTTGGTGGATGGGACTACCAGCGCTCTGTAACCTAGTGGGCAACCAGTGGGGCCATCTCCTTTATCTTCTTTGGGCTCATTGGGACGCTAGCGTCCCACCTTGACAACATACTGTTGTCGATATTACAATAGTAGTAATAATAAACATCCATGAAAATAAAAATGTTATACATAGGTTAAAAGATGAACTTCTTGATAATCCAGCTGTTTTTTCAGATTTCTAAAAGACTTAATGACGAAAGCATACCATGCGATTGTCTGAGGACAGCGCCCCGCATACAAAAGCATACAAACATTTCCCAACCAAGCAGAGGCGTCACGAAAGTAAGAAATAGCGATAAAATAAATAACTTACCTTTGAAGATCTTCCTCTGTTGGCAATCCAAAGGGTCCCAGCTACACAATAAATTGTCATTTTGTTCGATAAAATCCCTCTTTATATCTCAAAAACTCAGTTTTGTTGGCACGTTTTGTTCAGTAATCCACTGGCTCAAAGGCAGTCCAAACATGCAGACTAATACATCCTAAAAGTACCGGTAAAGTTCGTCGAAACATGTCGACGGGGGGGGGGGGGGGGTGTAATAGTGGGGGTTTGAACTGTTGCTCTGCTCACGGCCTGGGCATATGTCCTGCTGTCATGTTGAGGCCCTTGCCACAGGTGCGGGGTCTTGGGGTGGGCAGATAGGGCATATATCTAGAATGGGGAGGTCTATAAAGGGTGTGGCCAGGGTTTGCTTGGGGTGGTCTTAGCTGGTTGGGTGTGGCTGGTGATGCTGTGGTCTGGGTGTAGGTCCTCCTGGCATGGGTTCTCTCGGTGCAGGTCCTTCAGTAGGGGGTCTTGCAGGTCTGGGAGGGGTGACGTCCTTCAGGGTCCTGGCAAAGGTTGGGATTGCTGCCTTGTAGAGAGAGCAGAATCATCATGTTGTTCTAGAATCCCTCAGAGCCCTATAGCACAGGCTGTTCAAGTCCAGGGTGGAGTGGTGGGCCAGGTAGAGATTAGGGATTGAGGCACAGTCTCGCAAAATATGCTTACATTCACCAGCTGCATGGTGGCAAGGTGAAAGTATTTTCCTGGTAGCAGGGTGGAGATAACAACTTGTGCGTTGGAGAAAGTGGAAGTTGTTGTTGTTGTGCTGGTCAGTTTTGTGGGTTTGTTCTGTCTGGAGTTTGTGGACGAGCTCTCTGAGCACCATGTCTTTCTACAGCTCTGTGAATGTATCCCTCTCAATGATGGAGGAGCAGTTGTGGGACCTGGGTGTGTTCAGTGCTGGGGGACGGGGGACGGGGGATGGGGGGCACGGGGGGACGGGGGGGACAGGGGGATGGGGGGACGGGGGGACGGGGGGGACGGGGGACCGGAGACTATCCTTGTCTACAGGACAGTTTGAAGAGGTGAGATCAGACTCACTCAGGATGGAGGAGTTGTCACAGAGAAAGAGCTTTTTCCTGATGTGCTCTCTGTCTCTCTCTCTCTCTCTCTCTCTCTCTCTCTCTCTCTCTCTCCCCTCTCTCCCTCTCACACACACACACTCATCCCCCCACCCCCCACTGCTCCCTGGCGTAACATGAGGAGTTCAGTTCACAAAGTCAATAGACTCGTCTTCAGGATCAGCAGATGGCGCTTGGTCGGCGAGGCGAGAGATCGTGGCACCTCACGCAGAGCGATGGATCATGGCACATCAAGATGAATAATGCAGCTGCATGTTGACAAGCTGAGAGAAACCCAGAGAGAGATAATGGTGTATAAAGACCTCATATACCACAGAGCAGTAGCTCTTATGTATGTTATAGGGGTGGTGATGTCATTATGTATGTTATTGGGGTGGTGATGTCATTATGTATGTTATAGGGGTGGTGATGTCATTATGTATGTTATAGGGGTGGTGATGTCATTATGTATGTTATAGGGGTGGTGATGTCATTATGTATGTTATAGAGGGGGTGATGTCATTATGTATGTTATAGGGGTGGTGATGTCATTATGTATGTTATAGGGGTGGTGATGTCATTATGTATGTTATAGGGGGGGTGATGTCATTATGTATGTTATAGGGATGGTGATGTCATTATGTATGTTATAGGGGTGGTGATGTCATTATGTATGTTAAAGGGGTTGGTGATGTCATTATGTACCTAGAGAGGAACCAGGCTATGAGGGGTGGCCAGTCCTCTTCTGGCTGTGTCGGGTGGAGATTATAACAGAACATGGCCAAGATGTTAAAATGTTCATAAATGACCAGCATGGTCTAATAATAATAATCACAGTAGTTGTCGAGTGTGCAGCAAGTCAGCACATCAGGAGTAAATGTCAGTTGGCTTTTCATAGCCGATCATTAAGAGTATCTCTACCGCTCCTGCTGTCTCTAGAGAGTTGAAAACAGCAGGTCTGGGACAGGTTGCATATCCGGTGAACAGGTCAGGGTTCCATAGCCGCAGGCAGAACAGTTGAAACTGGAGCAGCAGCACGGCCAGGTGGACTGGGGACAGCAAGGTGTCATCATGCCAGGTGGTCCTGAGGCATGGTCCTAGGGCTCAGGTCCTCAGAGAGAGAGAAAGAAAGAGAGAAAGAATTAGAGAGAGCATACTTAAATTCACACAGGACACCAGATAAGACAGGAGAAGTACTCCAGATATAACAAACTGACCCTGGCCCCCCGACACATAAACTACTGCAGCATAAATACTGGAGGCTGAGACAGGAGGGGTCAGGAGACACTGTGGCCCCATCCGAGGACAGCCACGGACAGGGCCAAACAGGAAGGATATAACCCCACCCACTTTGCCAAAGCACAGCCCCCACACCCCTACAGGAGTATCTTCAACCACCAACTTACCATCCTGAGACAAGGCCGAGTATAGCCCACAAAGATCTCCGCCACGGCACAGGGAGACAACCCAGACAGGTAGATCACGTCAGTGATTCAACCCACTCAAGTGACGCACCCCTCCTAGGGACGGCATGGAAGAGCACCAGTAAGCCAGTGACTCAGCCCCTGTAATAGGGTTAGAGGCAGAGAATCCCAGTGGAGAGAGGGGAACCGGCCAGGCAGAGACAGCAAGGGTGGTTCTTTGCTCCAGAGCCTTTCCGTTCACCTTCACACTCCTGGGCCAGACTACACTCAATCATATGACCCACTGAAGAGATGAGTCTTCAGTAAAGACTTAAAGGTTGAGACCGAGTCTGCGTCTCTCACATGGGTAGGCAGACCATTCCATAACAATGGAGCTCTATAGGAGAAAGCCCTGCCTCCAGCTGTTTGCTTAGAAATTCTATGGACAATTAGGAGGCATGCGTCTTGTGACCGTAGCGTACGTGTAGGTTTGTACGGCAGGACCAAATCAGAGAGATAGGTAGGAGAAAGCCCATGTAAGGCTTTGTAGGTTGCAGTAAAGCCTTGAAATCAGCCCTTGCCTTAACAGGAAGCCAGTGTAGGGAGGCTAGCACTGGAGTAATATGATCAAATTGATGTCTTGTAAATTATCTGATTGTCTTTTACCTCTGTTTCCAATAACACAGTGTGTGTATGTCTATATGTGTGTTTATGTGTGTGTGTGTGTGTGTGTATGTCTAAGTGTGTTTTTATATGTGTGTGTCTAAGTGTGTTTCTTTATGTGTGTGTGTGTATATCTAAGTGTGTTTTTACGTGTGTGTCTAAGTGCGTGTGTATGTCCAAGTGTGTGTGTTTGTATGTGTATTTATTTGTATTTGTGTGTGTATTTGTACATTTGCGTGTGTGTAATGTAAGTGCCTGGAATGTTTCCCCATAGCACTCTGCATGACCCTGATTGCTGATAGAGACCAGAAGTGATCCTCACTGAACTCCTCCCCCAACTCCTCATCTACTTTAAATTCTCCACGCTCTCTCTTTCTCTCTCCTTCTCTAGGCTCTCAACCTTGAGGCACATTCAGACATTATTTTAACAGATCAATTTTGAGTTTCAGGGCAAGAGGTTGAAAATATTGGTTCACAAGCATCAGATGTCAACCCAGCAGTACCATTCATTCACTGTGAGCAAAATAAGTGTTCATTGGGCCTGAAATGGTACCACCCGAAACCCGAACTTGTCCAATACACACATGTTCCTATTCCTTATGTTGCTTTATTGTGTCCAATGACTGAATGAATAAATGGTTGTCACAAAACATCTCAAAAAACAAGTGACATTATATAAATGTGAAATAGGGGTCCTTGGGAAAAAAAGGTTATGAACCTATGAATATGGCTGACCCAGGTGTCCTGTGAATGTCCAGTCTCTGCCACTAGGTGTCAGTAGTGTTCAACAACACAGTTCAACTCCACCACCTCACTGGATCTGTCCTCACTGCTTAGTCTTCTGGGCCCAGAGTCACAAAAACACTTCTTACGCCAAAACTTAAGAAGCATCTTAATAAGAAAAAAAAGGAAGAAGTTCATAAAATGGTTCGTAAGTGCAATTCCTCACAACAATATTTTAAGATTGAATGATTTTCTTACAAACTTCTCAAATAAGATATTTGTTGCTAGGCAACGGTTTTAGATAGCTATCTAGTTAGCAGTGGGAATCATGTTAGCATGCCTCTTACTGAGACTACTGTTCTAAAACATGTTCTTGGGTTTAAATAAGCAATACTGAAACTTTCAGATGACGTTTGTGAATGAATTTAACATGTTCAATTGCTTTCATTAGCAAGAATCTACATTTTACCAAATATACCTTTACCAATTAGGAGAGTAGGAATGGAGAAGCACGGTACAGGGCCATTACTCTTCCTTGTTTGTAACACAGAGGTCAGTCTGTAGTAGAGTTGTTTGAGGGGAAAGGGGGTCAGTGCTTAGGGGCTAATCGGTTGAGTGTGTACAGGCTAGGGACCTTGCTTTTGCCTGTCTGGGGCAGCTAGCCTAGTGGTTAGAGTGTTGGAATTTGTTCTTGCTGAATTTGACTAATTAAATAAAGGTAAAAAAAAATGTTGTTGCTATTTTGGAATTAAGAACATTTTCAATAAAAAAATTATTCTTAACTTTTTTTCATAAGGAGAAACATAAGAAATAGCACAACAACATTTCCAATAACCTTTTGTTGTGGTATAGCAACTTTAACTTTCTTCATAAGGAGAAACAATGCCAGTTAAGAATACACATCTTCTTAAAAATGGTTTTGTGAATCTGGGTCCAGATTCACAAAACCTTAACTGTGTTCGAATAGTCTTACTAACTGCACTAAACACACTATTTGTGGCATAAATCGAGTATGTAATATGCTTATTGGTCATAGTATGGATATAATTGGTATGCCAAAAGTTCCCAGATGTTGTACTAAATTCTCCAAAATACTGTAAATGAACATGATGGGAGACAGAGAACTGGTTTCAAGCGCAGGGCGCAGCAGGTGGTTATTTGTAAAGGACCACAGGAGGAGGCAGGTAGCTGGGTCCAGTGGCAGGCAGAAGGTCATACACAGGAGGAGGCAGGTAGCTGGGTCCAGGGGCAGGCAGAAGGTCATACACAGGAGGAGGCAGGTAGCTGGGTCCAGGGGCAGGCAGAAGGTCATACACAGGAGGAGGCAGGTAGCTGGGTCCAGGGGCAGGCAGAAGGTCATGCACAGGAGGAGGCAAGTAGCTGGGTCCAGTGGCAGGCAGAAGGTCATACACAGGAGGAGGCAGGTAGCTGGGTCCAGGGGCAGGCAGAAGGTCATACACAGGAGGAGGCAGGTAGCTGGGTCCAGGGGCAGGCAGAAGGTCATACACAGGAGGAGGCAGGTAGCTGGGTCCAGGGGCAGGCAGAAGGTCATGCACAGGAGGAGGCAGGTAGCTGGGTCCAGGGGCAGGCAGAAGGTCATGCACAGGAGGTCCAAAAAGGCAACAGTACAGGCAGGGAAAAGTCTAGTAACGTCATCCAGGAGATCAGGCAATAGGTTGATAACAGGAAATCCGAGGCAGGGAATAGGCGAAAGGCGTCGTTAGTGAGGCAGGCAAAAACTATCATACACGGGAGGATGAGTAAATCACATGAAACACAGCGCTCCGACTAGAAGTGTGTCACAAAACAAACAATAGCTCACAATGATGGGGTGCAAAGAACTGAACTAAATAGTGTGTGATAATGACATACAGGTGTGTGAACAGGTGATCAGAATTCAGGTGATTGGGATCTGGAGAGTGAGCTGCGTTCAGGGGATCTACGTGTTTGAGAGTGTGAGCTGGAAAGTGGGCTGGACAGTGAGCTGTGTTCAGGGGATCTACGTGTTTGAGAGTGTGAGCTGGAAAGTGGGCTGGACAGTGAGCTGTGTTCAGGGGATCTACGTGTTTGAGAGTGTGAGCTGGAAAGTGGGCTGGACAGTGAGCTGTGTTCAGGGGATCTACGTGTTTGAGAGTGTGAGCTGGAAAGTGGGCTGGACAGTGAGCTGCGTTCAGGGGATCGATGTGTTTGAGAGTGTGAGTTGGAAAGTGGGCTGGACAGTGAGCTGCGTTCAGGGGATCGATGTGTTTGAGAGTGTGAGTTGGAAAGTGGGCTGGACAGTGAGCTGTGTTCAGGGGATCTACGTGTTTGAGAGTGTGAGCTGGAAAGTGGGCTGGACAGTGAGCTGTGTTCAGGGGATCTACGTGTTTGAGAGTGTGAGCTGGAAAGTGGGCTGGACAGTGAGCTGCGTTCAGGGGATCGATGTGTTTGAGAGTGTGAGCTGGAAAGTGGGCTGGACAGTGAGCTGCGTTCAGGGGATCGATGTGTTTGAGAGTGTGAGTTGGAAGCAGGAGTCACAAATATGAAGTATACAAGCAGTGGGCACTATTTCCGTGCTTTTAAGGCCCATAATGCAATTCTTCAGAAATGTGCGTGGATTCATAACATTCTCAGATTTGAATATAGCGGATACAAATTCGTTGCTTTATTAACTAATTACGCAAAATGTTAAGAAAATATTGAGCAACGTAATAAAGTAATGACTTTTCAAAGAAGTTACATTAAACGTTATGTTGGCTGACAATTTATCTACGTTATTCTTACGAACCACATAGCATATCATTACAGCAGCAGTATGTACTGGGTATGTTAGCTACCTACTGTAACGTTAGTTGGCAACTAATACATCAAACTTGCCAGCATATTTATTTTATCTAACTAACTAACTAACTACCGAACGTTTATTGACTTGATTATTCACGTCATTCATAACTTAGCTAAGTGGTATAGTGGTTCGGGTGTGTTCGTAAATTCGCTCTGGATATCTACTCCGATTTTAGAGCACTCTCGTCCGACTGTTCCAGAGTGCAGAATAACTGATGCATTTACTAACGCTCAACACCTGTTGAATGTAGCCGGTGTCAGCAAACGTCATCAAAAAAGCGTAATTATAATGTTGTCAGCAGCACAGTTGCAATCACCCACACTCTGGATAACATGAAAACTGAGCCTAACCAGCTCTGCTACGGCGAGTAAAATGTGAGTGAGGTGTTCTCTCATTCACGTCTGGAAGTAGCTAGCCAGTTAGCTTGGTTGCTTGACAGTATTTATGAGGTCAGAACACTCGGATCAACCTTACTCCTTAGACAGAGCGTCCAGTGTCTGTTCTGAACGCTCCGAGAGTGAAACGCTCTGCATTTACAAACGGACAATCTGACAACGCCCCGGATTTACAAACACACCTGAAGTCTAGCTAGTTAATTTGTTATGCTAACAAGCTAGCAAGGGGTTGCATAGCAACAGCATCAACTTCCGGTAGACAGGCGAAGCGCTAGTACGCTCAACTGAAAGGATGAAAGGATACTGTTCGTTTACAGTACTAAAATGAACTAATTGTATATAGTATGTAGTATACAGTATGTTAGTATGGGTATTCAAACACAGCTCTTATCTAACTATAGACTTATAAAGAAAGTTAAACAAAGTTGCTATTCCTCAAAAAGGTTACTGGAAATTGACTTCCGCAATTTCTTATGTTTCTCCTTGAGTTTTTGCATAACAAGAATCAGGACCCTGAACCTCAGTGTTGTTTCATATGTTATACAATGGGTTGGCCTAATCCTGAATGCTGATTGGTTAAAACCGCATTCCGTGTCTAAGTTTCCAGCAGCTAAATCTATGACATTAAAATGCCTATTTACTCTGTTCCATCTGACTGCACAATCCACTGTCTCATCAGCCCAGCCAGGCAATTTATAAACTTGATCTCCACTATGAAAAGCATCTTGACATTATCTCACATTTCTTTCAGACTAACATTTAGTTTTCAACAGCAGAGATTTGTATAAACCTCACTGTCTGTCTCTCAGACATTAACAACATTGTTACAATTTTCAAATTCGATCACCAGCTGTCCCATAGTAATGAATGTGTTGGGAGTCAGGACGAGCCCGACAGGCAGTTTTTCTCAGCCAGTCAAAATCATGAAACAGCTGGTAATTTTCTGTATGGATATATACAAAGAAATGTCAATTGAAAAAACAAAGTGCAGCTAGTTTGCAGTCTTTCCAGCTTCAGTTTGAAGTGATTGTGTTAGCAGTGTTGTTGGCTAGCTCCTCTGAACATCAGTGTCCTGACAAGAGAGTACATGTTCTATGACAGGTGAAATCACACCTCGTTAGCTCATTGATATGGATGTATCCAAATAAATGTCACCAGAAAACAGCTTAAACAAACGCAAATGCAGCTACTGTTGTTATTCTTTTTGACGTGACTGTAATTTAGCCATAGCTGGCTAGCTAGCAATGGATAAGAACGTTGCTAGCCAGTATGGTAATGGAACATTTAGAACGAACGACTGGGTCGCGTCCATAGAAACAGAACAAAAAGACTGAACGACTGGGTCGCGTCTCTGGCAACCGAACCAATAGAACGAACGACCAGCCGGCTTTGGTAGCAACCCTATATTTGTGTCGGGACTATATCTTGTAGAAGGATGAAATAGCATGAATAAATTAATAAAAATAAAGTTTTAAATTAAAATATTTCAATCAGTATTTGAATATGTTGGTAACACGTACAAAAGTGATAATTCCCTCAAAACCGGTGTTTCGAGGGACGGTTTGCCAGCACTCGACTTCGTCTCGGGCCTAACAGCACCCCTTAACATTGTTTCAATATTCAAAATTCGATCGCCAGCTGTCCCATAGTAATGAGCGTGTTGGGAGTCAGGATGAGACAGATGGGCAGTTTTTCCTCAGCCAGTCGAAATCATGAATCATACATATACCGGCTTCTCTGGCTTTATCACTTAACTATCATAGATTCCTCCTCCACTTGCTCTCTCTCTCACTCTCTCTCTCTCCTCTTCTCCAGCTCTCATTAATCTGTCCAACTGCAATATTATCACGTAGTTCTCTCTTCTAACTAATCTAATTTATTAGCGGAGAATACCTCATCATGGCTTGTTCCATTATTAATCATAGTGGTGATGTCATCGCTTCAGATCTGCAAAGGAATGAAACAGTCAGCCTCAAGGGAACGGAACAATGGTTCATTATTAGGTGATTAGACCAAGGTATTGAAAGATAGGTGCATGTGTGTTAAGGGGGATAGAGGTGCATGTGTGTTAAGGAAGATAGGGGCAAGATGTTGAGAGGAGTGCTTTTTAAATTATTGAGTGCGTTTACATGCACACAATCGATAATGTGATTATTTTGCTTTTATTTAACTAGGCAAGTCAGTTAAGAACAAATTCTTATTTTCAATGACGGCCTACCGGGGAACAGTGGGTTAACTGCCTGTTCAGGGGAACAGTGGGTTAACTGCCTGTTCAGGGGCAGAACGACAGATTTGTACCTTGTCAGCTCGGGGATTTGAACTTGCAACCTTTCGGTTACTAGTCCAACTCTCTAACCATTAGTCTAATATAATAGTTTGATTAAAATGTTTACATGCTTTTGCATGAAGAATGATTTCCCTAATAATCCTGTTCACATGGACACATCTGAAATCAGGCTACCTGATGGGACTCTGATTAATGCAAACAACCGCCAATCAAAACAAGCGTTCTAACACAGTGGGCATATTTTTGGGAAGCATATCTGAGTTCGGACATGTAAAGTTTGTACGTGAAAATGACATCTAAGACTCGTCTATTTCAGTTGTTCTGAACACACTTCACTCGCGTGCTAAAGACGTAGGCTCGCGTGGATGGTGCTAGCAAGTGTTCAGATCAGAAACACAGCTGGAACGCAGATTAAGTTGTGTCCTAACATGTCCTAATAATTCGAATGATTGCTCAGAAAACCAGATGTTTTAATCGGCGTATGCTTAATTAGATTTTGACCTGACGCTGATTAAGATAAACAGAGTAAGATGTTTTCATGACTATTGCATAATCTGCTCAAAAAAAAATAGAACTATTAGTGGAAACGTAATCATTAGCTGTTCCCACTGGTGACAAAAAGCTAATAATGGCCAGCTAGCTCATCAGGTCTGACATCACCACCAAACCTTGTTCTTTTACCAGAATGACCATCTAGTCTAGTGATTACCAGGGGCTTCTAAAGGGTTGGACGGTGTTTAAGGATATTAGATTGTAGAACGACATGAATATTTAACCGGCTCATTCTGATTATATTGTACATGTTCTTCCTGGTGCTAACTTCCTTAGCCAGAGGAAATAATCTGTGTGTCCCAAATAGCACCATATTCCCTAGTTCACCTCTTTTTTTTGTTATTAGATCCCTATGGGCCCTGGTCAAAAGTAGTGCACTATATAGGAAATAGGGTGCCATTTGGGACAGCTGCACTGATTAGCCTAGCGACAGCGCTAACGAGCCAGGATTGATTGTAGGAGATGGCCATAGACTATGCTAATGTAGAAATGTCATACTGTATGTAAAACAGGGGTGAGTTATTGTAGTGGAAAGAGCTAGAGGCAGATCATTAAATCCACCTCCAACATGTCCACCCCCCCCCCCCCACCCCAGGCCATCTATCTATAGTATTAAGGTGAACTCTGAAACCTTTTAATGTTTAGAAATGTCTTTGAGTATTTGTAGTAAAGGGAACAACTCTCTCTGTTCACATGGACCAGGGGGTTTATCAGAGAGGTGACTGTGGATGTATCTCTCTGTTCACATGGACCGGGGTGTTAATCAGAGAGGTGACTGTGGATGCATCTCTCTGTTCACATGGACCGGGGTGTTTATCAGAGAGGTGACTGTGGATGCATCTCTCTGTTCACATGGACCGGGGTGTTTATCAGAGAGGTGACTGTGGATTTATCTCTCTGTTCACATGGACCGGGGTGTTTATCAGAGAGGTGACTGTGGATGCATCTCTCTGTTCACATGGATCGGGGTGTTTATCAGAGAGGTGACTGGATGTATCTCTCTGTTGTGCTTTTGTGCTTTCATTCCCAAACTGTATAAGTCCCGCGGCCTCATAGGATGAGGGACAAGGAAGGCCTCACACAGAGAGGGAAGGCCTCACACAGAGAGGGACCAGGAAGGCCTCACACAGAGAGGGAAGGCCTCACACAGAGAGGGACCAGGACGGCCTCACACAGAGAGGGACGAGGAAGGCCTCACACAGAGAGGGAAGGCCTCACACAGAGAGGGACCAGGAAGGCCTCACACAGAGAGGGACGAGGAAGGCCTCACACAGAGAGGGACCAGGAAGGCCTCACACAGAGAGGGACGAGGAAGGCCTCACACAGAGAGGGACGAGGAAGGCCTCACAAAGAGAGGGATGAGGAAGGCCTCACACAGAGAGGGACGAGGAAGGCCTCACACAGAGAGGGAAGGCCTCACACAGAGAGGGACCAGGAAGGCCTCACACAGAGAGGGACGAGGAAGGCCTCACACAGAGAGGGACGAGGAAGGCCTCACACAGAGAGGGACCAGGAAGGCCTCACACAGAGAGGGACCAGGAAGGCCTCACCCAGAGAGGGGCCAGGAAGGCTAGAAAATCTTGGAAAACCATTTGGAATTCTGATAGCCCCTGAGGGCGTTCTGAAGCCGGGCCTGTTTGTGAGGAAGCCACTTAAGGACAAAATGTAGAGTCACTCACCAGGAAAGCACATGAGCGCACACACACACAATCACACACGCACACACACACACACTCTCGGGATCCTCTGCCCTTCTCCCTTAAATACGGTATTGATCATGAGGCCCAAGCGGTGTCCCAAATGGAACGCTCATGGGTCCTGAGCAAAAGTAGTGCACACTTCATAGGGAACAGGGTGCTATAGTAGTGCACTTCATAGCGAATAGGGTGCTATAGTAGTGCACTTGATAGGGAATAGGGTGCTATAGTAGTGCACTTCAAAGAGAATAGGGTGCTATAGTAGCGCACTTGATAGGGAATAGGGTGCTATAGTAGTGCCCTTGATAGGGAATAGGGTGCTATAGTAGTGCACTTAATAGGGAATAGGGTGCTATAGTAGATAATAATAAGGTATTTGAGGTAGATATGTACATGAAGGCAGGGTAAAGTGACTAGACATCAGGATAGATAATAATAAGGTATTTGAGGTAGATATGTACATGAAGGCAGGGTAAAGTGACTAGGCATCAGGATAGATAATAATAAGGTATTTGAGGTAGATATGTACATGAAGGCAGGGTAAAGTGACTAGACAAGCTCCAATAAGCTGTGGCTCAAGCAGCCTCATAAATGTTTTCAGTCAGACATTCCCGCTTGCCATACAGAGGTGAAATGCTGTATCTAGCCAACATTTTGAATTGAATAACATTTTGCTTGTAAACTTCAAAGCTGCAACGATTTGACGCTTTGGTTAAAGGCAAGTACAAAGGAATAGCATTAGTTGTCATGGCTCTACACATTCTGGGTGATGCCAAACAATGGCATCATCTCCTGCTCCAGAGTCTACACATTCTGGGTGATGCCAAACAACGGCATCATCTCCTGCTCCAGAGTCTACACATTCTGGGTGATGCCAAACATCGGCATCATCTCCTGCTCCAGAGTCTACACATTCTGGGTGATGCCAAACAACGGCATCATCTCCTGCTCCAGAGTCTACACATTCTGGGTGATGCCAAACAACGGCATCATCTCCTGCTCCAGAGTCTACACATTCTGGGTGATGCCAAACAACGGCATCATCTCCTGCTCCAGAGTCTACACATTCTGGGTGATGCCAAACAACGGCATCATCTCCTGCTCCAGAGTCTACACATTCTTGGTGATGCCAAACAACGGCATCAACTCACTGGCTTCTTCTCTGGCGAGCTCTCATTGGCTATTGCTGATCACTGTTCTCAAAAAGTGTCGTTTCACGTCTCACACTACAAGAGCATTGCTGATTTACATTGAGCTCAGGTGCATCCTGTTTCCATTGATCATCCTTGAGATGTTCCTACAACTTGATTGGAATCCACCTGTGGTAAATTCAATTGATTAGACATCATTTGGAAAAGGCACACACCTGTCTATATAAGTTCCCACGGTTGACAGTGCATGTCAGAGCAAAAACCAAGCCATGAGGTCGAAGGAATAGTCCGTAGAGCTCAGAGACAGGATTGTGTCGAGGCGCAGGTCTAGGAAAGTGTACAAAACATTTCTGCAGGATTGAAAGTCCCCAAGAACACAATGGTCTCCATCATTCTTAAATGGAAGAAGTTTGGAACCACCAAGACTCTTCCTAGAGCTGGCCGCCCGGGCAAACTGAGCAATTGGGGTTGATGGGCCTTGGTCAGGGAGGTGACCAAGAACCCAGAGTTCCTCTGTGGAGATGGGAGAACCTTCCAGAAG